>NC_056725.1:1191392339-1191444839 GCF_019279795.1 Protopterus annectens | reverse complement strand
GAAAAGAGGAAGGCCTAAGATAAGGTTTATGGTTGTGGTGAGAGAGGACATGAAGGTGGTTGGTGTGACAGAGTAAGATGCAGAGGACAGGAAGAAATGGAAACAGTTGACCTGCTGTGGCGACCCCTAATGGGAGCAGCCGAAAGAAGAAGAATACTGTGACAAATACAGCACTATGATCCTTACCCCATCCAGTTCTATTTCATTTAAAAGCTTTTCTTATGACAGGAGCAACTAATGGAATAGTAAGAAATAGTACTGAAAACAATACTTTCAGAAATGAACCCACTTCAGTTAAATTTGCTTTTCAGTTGTCAAGTTTTATTCAGTACTTAGCTTATTTCATAGAACTTCTATGCCTAAATACATGCAAGAATGAAAAAAAAACAATAGATGTACGGACAGAGGTGCCAAAATTAATGTAAAAACATACAATGATATACAGACAAATATATATTTTTTTAAATTTGAGCTTCATATGTTTGCATTAATTTTGTCATTTTTCATTTCTACAATGATTTTTAAACTACAAGTGAATTTGCATTTTTTTTACTTAAAATTACAAGAATGAAAAATAATTATATATTTTGATATTAAAAAGTAAATTGACAGCCCTACCAAGTTAGTGATATACTCATTGTAAAATATTTGGCTATGAAGTAACACTATTTGCATTAGTAAATATAAACCACCACACTGACCGAACAATAAAGGAAACCACCAGCAAATAGCGAAAACCACAGTTTAATATCACTTTCGTCTTCAAAAGACTTCTTCAGAATAAAATAAAACACACATCAGCAACTGCTTATATATCAAACATTAATTAAACTAATTAAAACACACATTATTTAAAGGTACATGTGCCAACAACATGTTATTACCAAAGCAAAGCAAGTTATTTTAAATCTTCAGTCTCCTATTTTTTATAAAACATTTAATATTAACTGAATCATTTATACCAGGTTTTTTATCAGCTCCTAACCTTAGCTGCCACATAGTTTCTCTCTGTTCAAGAAACTCCTTGAAAGACCCCCCCCCCAATATTTTTAACTACATGCTCCAAAACAGTAAACAAAATTTTTTGTACCCCCTACATATGGTTGAATGCCTGACTAGGGCTTGATCTTAATACAATAATAGTGTTCCTTAATTCTTTTACTTAATGACCTTGTGGTCATTTCTACATAAAATTCACTACAGAAGGAACAGGTAGCAAGATATACTATACCACTAGTATTACAGTTATATACACCATCAATAGGAATGGTCTTATTTAAATGGGGTAATTCAATGTATGACCCTTCTAAACTAAATCGACAGGAGGTACAAAAACTACACTTGTACATCCCCTTACACCATCTACCTATATCAGAAATATTATTAGTAGATAAATCAAATTGTAAACACTTTTTTTAAACAGTTAGTTTTCTTATATATAAAATTAGGCCTATCACCAACAACATCTAGTAAATCGCTATTCCTATGTAAAATATTCCAATTTCTAGTTATGATAGACCTCATACTAGGTCCATCAACAGACATATCCAAGATACAAGAAGTATCAAAGTTGGTCTTAGTGTTTGAATTACCGATAATTCCACTGGTGGTCAGTTGTAGTTTATTATTGCTAAATCCATATAATAAAATGGGTGGAAAATCCTTAGGCCTTCTTTCTTTTATCTCATTAGCTAGTTTATCAAGTAAATATAAAGGATATCCCCTATGTAAAAACATATGATGTATTAATCTAACTTCATCCTCAAAAGCAGCATCATCCAAAATCATCCATGAAGCACGTATAAACTGACCGTTTGGTATATTATTTTTCATGAAGACTGGATGGCTACTCAAACAGTGCAAATAACTATTAACAAGTCTCCTTCTTATTATTGAGGGTGTCCCAGGTCAAAGTAACATCCAAAAAATAAACTGATAAACCAACATTCCCCACCACAAATTTCAAAAAAATCACAGGAATTATTTATACTGTCACAGAAGGAACCTACATGGTCAATGTCACCTTCCAGAATAAAAAAAAACAAGTCATCCACATATCTACCTTAAAAGACAACTTGGTACTGGTCCATAATAGGTCTCAGGACACTGTGTTCCCACCAACCAAGAACAAGATTGGCATATGCTGGGGCTGGAGTGGACCCCATAGCTACACGTCTTAACTGTTTGTAAATTCTCTTGTTGAACAAAAAATAATTTTTATTAAGTACTAAATCCAACAGGGTGCATAAAACAAATACACTGTCAGATAGAAAGTGGGCTACAGTCCCCAAATATTGTCTAACAAAATCACCCCTTGGTCATGTGGAATACTTGTAAATAGTGACTGGACATCCACTGTAAATAAAATATTTTTATTTGGATCAAAGGGATATTTAAAATTAAAATCCCTAATTTGATCCAAAAAATGCCATGAGTCCTTAATAAATGAATCCAATCTTTGTACCAATGGATTTAACATATAGTCTGCAACCAAAGAAATACTTTCCATCACTGAAATAGGTGAGAAAACTATGGGTCTAAAAGGAGGGTTGTGGAGATTTTTATGAATTTTGGGGATTCCAAACAGGGTCCCCAAAAATGGATGTTCAACCAACATAAATTCATACGTCATTGGTAACATAACCATCGACCCAAAGGTCATATAAATATGCATGTATAGATTGATATGCCTTATAAACCAACTGTTATTCGACCAGTAAATACTCAAATTTATTGCTTAACATATTTTCCATAGACTGTATATACTTCTCCTGTTCCAATATCACTAAGCCCCCTCCCTTATCGACCTTCATAAACCGAAGATGGTTTAAAGTGCTTAAATCTTTTAAAGCTGACTGTTGAGCCTTAGTAAGGTTGTAATATTTAAACTCTGGCTTAACTTGAGCAAGTTTTCTAATTTCTTCAGTACAGCAATTTTCAAAAACATGTAAGGTATTAATCAAAGGAGGGGAAATAGTACTCTGTTTAGTAAACAGATGGTTAGTTGACCCCATACCTGAAAAAACAGTTTAAATTCAATTTGCGACAAAACATTTTTAAATCTAACAAAGTATGCCCTAAATCCATCCTTTTACTGGGCATAAAATTAAATCCCAGACCTAGAACAAATAAATGTTCAGGAGTAAAGGAATAGTGTGATAATTTGTAAATTTTTATAGTAGAAAAGTCTTTATTAAAACACTCATTAGAAACAGTTACTTTTTCTTGTTCCTCATTGAAGCCTTTCTTGGTGGCCCGTCGCTCATCTCGTTCTGGCCCAGTATTGGTCGATTCTTTTAAGGGACTCGCCCTGCACTATGAGAAACATGTCCAGTGCTGCTAAAACCTTCCTGTTCATGATTAAAGCGTCAGTTGTTTCATCTATAGTTGTTTCAGTGCCAGCAGAAATAATTCCTGCTAACTCGCCAGTATGAGAGTCAAGATCTATGGTTAAAGCAGACGTTACGTCACCAACAACACCCTTAGTAACTTCACTATAGGAAGTTGGTATATATCCTGAAGCAAAATAGTTACCATAGTGACCATTAAGGTTGTTCTGTGCCTTAAAGGGACCATTGGCGTTTCTAACCTCAGAAAAATGGGAAAACGCCATATTATTGAAATATGCATCAATGTCCTTTTGTAATTTCTTTAGCTTTCTCTGGATTAGGCCTTGCTCAAACTCCTCAATGATAAGCAGCAAAGCAGCATATTCTTTATTTAAAAAAGGCAATTTTTGTATAAATTTTTGAAGAGAGGCTTCAGTTTTAATAATGTCATTGTGGACTTCACCAATCCGTTGTTTATTACAGCCAACAAGTAGTTTCAAGAAATCCAGTCCAGTTTTTGAAAAAAAAAAGAAAATCAATTCAGGAAAAAAAGAATCAGTGGGTAGTACACCATTGGGGCACTTGAAAAAGCACAGTCCCTTCAATACTACTCCCACTTGTATACATTTATCAAAGTACTTTGTCTCAACAACTAAAGCCCTGTATTTTTTAAATATTTTTTCAAACAGGGACAAAAGTTATTTTGCATCTTTCTCCACCTCTATATCCCTGCCTGTAATGGTTGTAGAGGTTAAAGTCAAATTATAACCATCAAAAGAGTCTGTATCACAGTTTAAAATTGCATTAATGTCACAAAACACAGTGCTAATGTTTTCAGAATGAAATACAGGAGCAGACTTGTCTATAATAGTCTCCACACTCTCATCTTCTGAACTCAAGGAATAAATTTTGCTAAAACCAGTCATTTTATGGTTACTTGCCAATAGAGTTTCCAAAGTCTTTTGCATATCCTTCATGGAACACACTAACATGGAAAGCAGGTTAGTATCCTGGATATCAGACGTACCAGGTGTAGGATGAACAGACATCTCCATTAGTGGGTCCTCGTTCAGGCCAGCCATCCACAGGAAAGACAATAAAAGGTCAGTGTGGTGGTTTATATTTACTGGTGGTTGATTTGCTACTTCATCCTTTGGGATTGTTGATTTTACTATTCGGATTATATACTTCACAGCTTCCAGATTAACTCCCCTGACAAATAAAAAGCAAAACATTTTCACTGTAACTAGAAGATATAGCCAAAATAAGCGGTAGGAGAGATGTTGTTTGCAAAGAATGGAATTGTTCTTACAAAAATGACTAGCATGCTGCAAAGCTACACTGTGTAGAAAGATACTAAAACATGTCTACGGGACAAAACCTGACATGTTGTAACCCTATGCACTGCGATCTGAAACTTCCAAAATGTACTGCAACTGGCATTTCCTGAACTAAGCATTAAGCAACTCAGGCTCTAGGAATTTTATTACATTCTACTAGCCCACCTCAGTGTAGAAATGCAATAAAATGTAAAACTCTTATCGGGCTATAAGTAGTATAGCACTAGATTGTCTAGCAGTAGAGGATGGAAGTACATGTTGCACTTGATACAGTATTTTGCAGCTTCTTGCCTTAGAAATATAGATGATCAGAATAAAAATATTTAGAAATCATCACTGTACATAACTGGCAGATCAACAAGCATGTTCCAAGATGCTGCATACAGTATAGAAGGATTCTTCTGAGACAAAAGACAGAAGGAAATAGGGGTGCAAATGATGATACATACAGCCTGGAGAAGATATGAAAGAAGGACATAATGTTTATCCAGCAAATCTTTAGAAGATAAGTGGGTGGAGTGTGACTCTTGCAGAATGTTAGGAAGGCAGTAGATGGTATGCCTAATATAGCAAAGAGAAGTTAACTTGGTGCTGAAAAGAGGTGGAAGCTACTTTACAGATGGGTGGCTGAGATGTTGGATCCCTATGTCTGCCCTAGCTTAGCATGAAATTAAATTCTTTGAAGGGATCAAGGAAGAGTTGAATGGATGGGAGATGAAGAACATGCCCATTGTGGAGTCATTGAGGTGGGCCGCTGAGATGGAACTAAACACACATGCACATGGACTGTAGCTCAGCTAGATGTTGTTTGTTTATTTTTAGTTATTTATTTATTTAATGGGAAAGTCCAACTGGGACAGAGCCCTTTTTCAACGCAGGCCTGTGGAGAAATGCTCCAAACACATGACTTTGAAATGTGGGAGGAAACAGGAGCACCCGGAGGAAACCTACATGAACATAGGTTGGACAGGCAGACTCCTCACATTAGGCATCTCACCCAAGAATTTAACAGGACTACCTCTTGCTGTGAGCTGATAACCCTAACCACTGCACCACTGTGCTACCCAATTATTTATAATTAAATGATTTATAATATTTATTAAATTACTATAATTATTAATAACAGAAATAGAGAGAGTCAAGCAGACAGACAGACAAAAAGAATGGTATAGCAAATAGGCTACCTACGATATCCCTAATTCTGTAAACATGGGTGATCATTTAAGCAGTGGAAGGTCAAACATGATGTAACTAATATTGTTAATGACTACTTGGGTAGCTGCAGATATGAATTTATGACTAGATTAAACAGTAGATAAACTCTTTATTCTAATAATATTTTAGCAGTGGTCTTCTGTTTGATAATACATTTGTTTCCTGCAGCACAAACATCTTATATCAAAAGAGGGGGAAAATATGACACATTCAGCCATATACACATACAACTATCTTCTGGTACTTTCATGCTTCATCCTGTAAGATAAACACTATTCAATACTGTAAGATTAGCTGTGTTGTATGCTGTCTACACATCAACAAATCAAAAGCTGCACCTCTAACTCATTTCTGTATGCAGAGTTTCAGGCTTTCTTCTTCTCATGCTGGTTGTCATTAAAGCTTCACAGCTCCCATTGCCTTCATGAGTGGTTTGTTTACTTCAGACCAAAGCTCAGGGGATAGCTGTCTTTGTCAGGTTTGCTAGCACCTGATACATGCTTATGGACATCACTGTCATACAGAAGACTAACTGCAACACAACGTCAAGCATGCAGCAAAACAGACACCTGATGAAAGGTAATGACTTGTGCTCTAAAAGGAATACTCCATGGATGTCAGAATGATAAAATGAGCAAATAACACAACATAAAAAAATATAAACACTTCTGTTTGCTTGGTTGGCATTTCACCTTATTATGAGATTGCTACAAGCAGGTGTGTATGAACATATGGTGGAAACATAGTTTCAAGTATTTAGTTATTTCTAATTATATGTCATAAAACTATAAAAGGCCTACACTGATGAATTATTGCTCTTTAGCTGTCTCTATTTGAAAGCCCATTAAATACTTATTTCAAATGAGATATCGTGTTCTTCAACAGAAAGTAGTCTATCTAAAACACAGACATATCAGATAAACATTGATATAGAAGGCATCTGAACCATGCACAGACATTAGCAACCTTAGAACACAGTTTTAGAAACCTCATTACAGGGTTCTGCTTGCATGTGTCATTCCAAGATTCCGCATATACACATCAAGTTATTTATTTTAAGTTGTAAAAAACACTGTAACACTGCAAAAAATATATCAAAAATTTTCTGTAACCAAAAACTGATTACCTCTCTTGTGCTTGTCTCTCTGCTTTGTAATTTATACTATCAGAGCGATCATCTCATATCTGTGTCCCTATAGATGAATGAGACTGCCCATTTCTGATATAATCTCTTTACTCTTTATTTTAAGTTATTTGCAAGATAAATTATATGTCATCATGCTGTCCTTAATTATTTTCAGAAAACAGACTATGAGAATAGTAATTCCCTGTAGGACTTTCAGATTTCCAATGGCTGAATTAATTTACTTGGATGACTCAGTGAAAAGTAAGAGCACCTGCTTATGGCATTAAAGTCGAACATTACAAAGGATAATGGTTTCCTCATATTGTTACTACTGTTCTCTGTTTTCCTCACTGATATAAGTCGCTAATGAATTATACAATACTTTCAGTATGAAGAAGTCTAAAGCTTCTTCCCCATCAGCCTGAACTCCATAAAGTGAATAAACAGATATTTTCTTCTGCAATCTGTGATAGGTCAGCTTCACTGCCATGTATATCATTATACATAAATGAACTGTAACACCGAAAGCATAATTGTGGGGCACATTCTGGGTGAGCAAAACTAAAATACCTCTCCTGGGCAGTAGAAAGCTAACAAAGAATAAGAAAAGGAACCACTAAAATCCACTGCAGTTACCGATTAAAAAAAAGTTTAATAAGATAGGACTTTCATCAAAATAATATACAGGACTTCATCTGAATACAATCAAATATACTAAACTGTTTAAATGGAAACTATTGTACTAAAAGCACCGATAATACAAATCCACAACCCTTGAACAGAGGTAAATAAGATTAAATCCTTCTACTTTTCCAGGATTGAAAAAAATACACAATTATTTTACCTGCATAAAAATACAGAGCTGAAAGAAATAAGCAATTGTCGAAAGACTGGTTTATATTTCTATTATTGGTGGTTTTGGTACAATGGTTTCTTATTAAACTATGTGGTATATTTGGATGCATTTTGATGAAGTCTCATAATTCATTTGGAAAAAAGTGTTAAATCTTAATCTATTTTTATCAGTAACTGCTGGGGATTTTTGGCATTGTGGGTTAGTTGCAAACAAATCAATTTTTAACAACACTTGGCACTCCCAGTCAAGCTATTGGTGCATGGAGAAAAAAGACAAACTGTAAAACAAGCACTCCAACAGCACAGTTGTTTTCTTTTTCAAAAGGACATATTTGTGACTCGATACAACTCACATGGTTAACATTGTATAAAAAATAAAAATGCTTTCCATGTATGGTCAACAATGTCTTTTTTGAAAAGCAGAGTGCCTGATTTGCATTAATTCCAAATCTAAACACGAATGTGCAGGTTATGTAAAACAATGCAAGAGGCCACAATTCACCTCTGCATTACCATTAATTCACTCAGTAAACAAACACAGTACTATGGACTTCATACAACATATCACTTTTTTCTTAATTACAGATCTCTACTGCAAGTGAACAGATTTCTGTGTTTTAGTCTTGGATGGTTTATTTGTCATTTCAGTTACTACTCTTCCATTTTCTTTTTTTTTGGTTTGGTTTACTAGGATAGTACTCACTGAAATATAAACAACTACTCCTCAGCTAACCATCATTAAATCTCTACACAAATAAATTTCTCCAGGTTTTTTTCAGATGTCACAATGAAGGACATAATTAAAACTCAGAGGCATGGATACACTTATGCCATCCTTCATAAAGGAACCACATGTTCCTCCTATGCCGGCTTTCCTATACGTAGGAACTGGGAACAGAGTACAGGTAAAAATCCCTCTGTGTCCTGCAGTTGAGTGGGATTAGCATAAATATGGAAATCTACCATTCAAGCCATCTGACAACCAATTTAATAAAAATATTTTTGCATCTATCTTCCTGTTTTCAATTTTAAATCCCCTTCCCCTGAAAAAGCAGCCACATGTATTTATTCTGTTAATATTCATAAATATGTATATTTTTCTCCTTTAGAGGAATTTATATAAGTTACCTTCTTTAAGGCTCTGAACATCATTCATGGTACTAGAAAGACTAGTAACTCAGTAAACCTAAGAATAGTACTTAGGGTAAACAATAACTAAAAATTAGACTGCTAGAGCTCCTGCAGTATCTTACCTATTGACAATTACTTAGTGCCCATAACCTAATATTTAAACTAGAAGACTGTCCAGCTGTGCAAAACACCATAAAATATTAAACAGCCAGAGAACTATACTCTCAAAGTAAATCTTTTTCAGTCATCACCAAATCTAATAGTACTGCTTGTTACTAACTATACTCCTGCTACATTCTAATAGTAACGTTGATTAATCACTCTACTCCTGCTACATTCTAACAATACTGTTGGTTACTCACTCTATTCCTGCTATGTTCTAATAGTACTGTTGGTTACTCACTCTACTCTTGCTACGTTCTAATAGTACTGTTAGTTACTCACTCTACTCCTGCTATGTTCTAATAGTACTGTTGGTTACTCACTCTACTCCTGCTATGTTCTAATAGTACTGTTGGTTAGTCACACTCTACTCCTGCTATGTTCTAACAGTACTGCTGGTTACTCACTCTATTCCTGCTATGTTCTAATAGTACTGTTGGTTATTCACTCTACCCTGCTACATTCTAATAGTACTGATGGTTACTCACTCTACTCCTGCTGTGTTCTAATAGTACTGTTGGATACTCACTCTACTAGTACTGATGGTTACTCATTCTACTCCTGCTGTGTTCTAATAGTACTGTTGGATACTCACTCTACTCCCACTACTTCTAATAGCACTGTTGGCTTCTCACTCTACTCCTGCTATGTTCTAATAATACTGATGGTTACTCACTCTACTCCTGCTGTGTTCTAATAGTACTGTTGGATACTCACTCTACTCCTACTCCTCCTAATAGCACTGTTGGTTACTCACTCTCCTCCAGCTACTCCCACAGACTTTGGAATTAAGTAATGCTACACTTAAAACAAATTGATAAAAACTAAAAAATTTCAAAAATCATCTTAACTAATACCTAAATAATGCCTGGCTATGTTCCTGCTCAACCCCTGAATAATTCTTTAACTGTAAGCACAAACACTTCTAATTTACTACTTATTACTTCACTGCATCTTAATGCTACTATTTACAGTTTTCTGTTTCCTAACCTTCAGACTGTTTTGAAATACAAATCCCTCGTATATCATTTAACACTCTTGACAGTTTAAGTACTAATCATCTGTTCTACCCAGGGACATTACTGGTGATGCGTGATATGGCCTAGCTCTATGGTTAAAATCTACAAACCATGGCACAGAATAACTATAACAGATTTGGGTCATAGAAGATTGTGTATGTGGCCAGCTTAAGGCCTGTATCTAACAGTGCCATGTAGTATGATCATGCCACATGCAACAAGATATTCTCAGTATGTGGTATATGCAGGGGATGAAGTTAACTGAGTAATCTTAATTAATTTCAAACCTTTGTTTTTAGAAAACATGAATGTTCTAATGCATGACGCAAAAATGCATATTAAGAAAAGCAGGGACAATACAGCCCTGCCACATCACAAGCTGGATCCTTTGAAAATGTCAGCACTTGAAATGCTGAGTGCTGACTTGTGGAAAAAAATAGATCAAAATGTATGAGAAGAGCAAATGATGAACATTGCTTCTTCTTCTTAACTTCTTTTTTTTGGGGGGGTACCCTCACATCCCTGAACACACACGTATATATATATATATATATATATATATATATATATATATATATATATAGTGAGAGAGAGAGCGTGGGTCCTGTCATTTAAAATGGTTAACCACAAGCCTACTTCTGATGACAGACACCTTCATTTTAATAAGCAAACTAGTTAATTGTCAGTCTAGTGAACAAACTCCCCATTACAAGAGTCCATGGTAAAGTAAAATAATAACATTATCACTTGGCATTTCTTGTATCATCTGAATGCAATGCGTTTATGAGGCATCATATTTACGATTTTAATAAAAAATCTAGTTTTGACTTATAACACTATAACATACCTGACATCATCATTTGGAGTGCAGAATTTACAAACTCTGACACCAAATTATGACTCGTGGTCCAATATTCTTGTTTTCTACTAGTTTTGGGTTATTTTTATATAGTAACCACTCGACAATATATATCTTTGTGCTAAGCCATGGGAATGTATTTATTTTAGTCTTTTCTTAGGTGATCCATGCACACAAAATCCTGAGAACCTACCAGAGAATGTGTATAAGCCCAAACCAGTCAGCTGAACAATAATCAGTTTAGCACATTCAGGCAAAAACAAACTAAGGGGAAGATGATGCAAACCCTTTATTATTCTACTCAGTGACACAGGAACAAGATTAATAAACCAGTTTTGATGCAGACTGCATCTTCATCAGAAACATCTGAACAGAATATAAAATACTCTATACTTATCAGGTAGCTATTTCATATTGATGACATCATAAACCAAGGACATCAACTAGACAGCATTAAGGTCATTAAATTACCTCAAAAATAACCTTGATACTTCTGTATAACATAAGATCATCTTACTAACCATGAAGTTTGGTGAGGAAAAAAGTGCAATACTGAATAGTTAGCTGTAATAAACAAATAAATGTTACTTTATAGCCCCTAATTACCAAAGGACCATATTTAATATTTTGCATAAAAAACCTTCATAAACATGATAAATTTTAGAATCAAATATAGATATAATACAAAAATATGTAATTGGAACCTGCAAACATAAGTTTATAATCAAAAAAGAAAAACACAAAACATGACAAATGTTGGTTGCCACTAAATGTTATGTTATAGTGGCCAAAAATGTATTGTCAAAGAAGTGGTATTATTCACTGGATTTGAAAAAACTGTAAACAATAAGTTAAAACTCATATATGGTCATTTAGACATGGTCTAAAAGTCCACACAACCTCACAATCCACTGCTATTCCATACTAATCTAGTATTTCAACCTTTACCTTCATGTTGTAGTTTATCAATGCCTAAAAACATAAAGAGGGCATTATTATGTTTCAAAGTGTTCTTGCAGTGCATGGTTCGCAGGTTCATGGGTGTATAGCAGGATAATAACCAGTAGGGCCCTTATAAGCCAAGTTGTGAAACCCAAATGTGACCCACAAATTTTATTTATATGAGTGGTGATTTACTGACTTTCTCTGTCCATCAGAGACATAGCAGCCTGATGAAAGGTGAATTTCTGACTACCCATCCATTGGTCCAAGTTACGCATAAAAAGGGATAGGGAGGAACTCTGCTTGACATGGATGGAGAAACTCTTCCAGAGACAAAATGTATGTATTTATTTTTAATTTAGTAGTTCTGATGCTGTTTGTTTTGCAGATATGCAAAAGCTTCATCAAAACAGAGTCCAGAGATGCCCTGTATTCCAGACAAAGATCCCTTTTGAAAAGTCTGTATGATACCTAGTAAAGAGACAGGGCTTTGAGGTGATCAGCACAGGGCATTGTGTTTACTTCTTGTATTTTCTTTGTAAGGAACCTTTGTGGATATTCTATATGTATATGTCTAGTCAGGTACATACTA
Organism: Protopterus annectens; assembly: GCF_019279795.1. Lineage (NCBI taxonomy): Eukaryota > Metazoa > Chordata > Ceratodontiformes > Protopteridae > Protopterus > Protopterus annectens. The sequence goes on along the minus strand of NC_056725.1, from coordinate 1,191,432,269 downwards.
AAAGGCATTATAGTCTCAGATGGGTCTAATGAGGGCCAAACGCAGTGGTATGATGGCCTCTCTGAACCTAGCTGCAATGCCTTTGCTTACAAATTGAGCAACACTGAAGGATTTTCTCACTATTTTGGACACATGCTACTTGAAGGTTATGTTACTATCTACATGAATTCCCAGATCCTTCACTAGTGAATCAATGTTTAAGGGTGTTTCATTTATGACGTAGTTACCTGGGGATGGTATATACTTCTCAAAAGGTTCCATAATGCATTTCTTGGTGCTGAGTTTTAAGCCATGGCTTTGGCACCAAATGCTCATCTCTTTTAGGCCTTCCTGAAGGGTGTTCTTATATTGGAGGGGATTCAATGATTCAATGATTGCTCCCAGTTTGCAATCATCTGCAAACTTGGTCAGCCAAAGGTCTTTGACATTGGCTTTGATATCTGAGAAGTAGATACCAAAGAAGAGTGTGCCCAGCACAGAGCCCTGAGGGACTCCACTGGTCACCAGCCTCTTTTTGAAGGTGACCTTACCAATTCTAACTTCCTGGGTCCTACTAGTGAGCCAGCTAGCTATCCAGCATGTTATAAAGGAGTTTCTATCTAGTTCCATAAGTTTGCTGACAATGCTTTGTTGGGCTATTATATCAAATGCTTTAGCTAGATCTAGGTAGACAGTACACACCATGTTCCCCTCATACATTGTCTTACTGACCTTTCCAAAGAATTCCATCAAATTCAGGAAGCATAACCTTCCTTTGACAAAGCCAAACTGGGATGGATCCAGTGTCTAGAGGTCTCCTATGTCATTACTTGTAATTCCAATGTTAATTATTTCCATGGCTTTACAAATAAGACTAGTCAGATTAATGGGTCTATAGTTTGCAGGATCTCTTGAAGGTCCTCCCTTATGAAGCCGGGTGACTGCTGCAGTCCTCCATTCATGTTAAAAAATCCTGTTTTAAGACTATAGTTAAATAATTAATCCAGGGGTCCTGATAAGTCATAGTTTAGACTATTCAGGTGGCATTCTGAGATGTTATCAGGGCACATTGAGGCTTTGTTCTTGGCTTTAGTGAGTGCAGCCAGCACATACTCCCAAGTTATAGCTGGAGGGGATATGTTTGAGGGTATTTTTGAGGGGATGATTGGGGTGAGAAGGGTGTAAGTTGGAAGTGAATTTGTCCTCTAACAGGTTTGCTGTATCACCAGGCTCAGTGAATATGGCACCATTAACCACTAGTTCAGCACATTGCTGTGTGCTGCCCTTGAGGTTTCTGACATAGCTACAGAAGGCCTTATGGTTATCTTTCACCTGGGAGGCTATTTTAACCTTCAAGTTGTCTTTGCATGAACTAATTAGCCTTCTTAGTTGCCTATTTACTTTGCTGAGAAAGTTTTTATCTTTATGGGAATTGCCCTTCCTGATTGTTCCCATATGTTTTTCTTTTGTTGTATATCCTGTTTAATTTGGGCTCTCACCAGGGTTATTTGCTTCTATGGCTAGTCCTGGACTTTCATCTGGTACAGCAGCTTCTATGCAGCCATTGACATGGCTGTACAGAGTTACTGAGTGCAATTTAACATAGGCTGCTGTGTTCTCCGGGTTTGGAGGGGCATTGAGTTTTGACAATCCTTCACTTAATAAATGGTCATTTGTCTTAGAATAGTTCCTAACTGTTACTGGTTCTAATGGGATTAGGGAGTTGATTTTGTTTTCAAAGGAGATAGCTTCATAGGATCTATATTAGATAATCTAAGTCTACTTACCTTGAACCTGCAGGCATCGACAGTGAAACAGTGAAAGTCACTTCTGTGAATGAAGAAAATGTTCCTAGGCTAAGGAAGCAATTGGTTAACACCACAGATTTGCCTTTTTCCCCACCATAGTGTGATCTTGGAGTTGGTATATATAATTGGGGGGGTGAGGGTGTATACCCCCACATTGGGGGGTGTGGGGGTGAGGCCCCCCACTTTTGTGGGTTTGATTTACTACAATGTGTGTTGTGAGGTTGTAGTGGCCAAGTGATTATTTACCCTAGTAAAATGTTTGATGTTCGCTGAAGTATGTTTCACTGTTTCAGTGTTGATGAATTCAGGTTTGAGGTACGTAGATTCTGATTATCTAATACAGACCCAGTTTCATGGTCAGACCTTACCAGTGAGGGTGAGACATAGGGTGGGTGCAATGTTTTCCCATATATGTAAGCATGAAGTCCAGTACTTTGGAGCCTTTAGTGGACTTATTCACTATTTGGTCAACGTTTTTTTATTTATGAAGTCAGGAATCTCTGTGTCTGTAGTCTGAGGCTGTGTATCATTTCCATTCTCCAGAGGTGTAATTAAATTCTCCCTGGGTGTTAAGTTAGAAGGTAACTTTCTCCAGTAGGTATAAATATGCATTGTGAGCTTTTGGGACACGGATGGTGACCTATAGCTGGTTAGGATATAGTATGGGATTGTGTCTATGGTGATCAGCACAGGGAGGAACTTAAGCATGCCATCCTGCATGACCACCCCAGAGGTATGCTTGTTATTGATGTATATTGAGACACCTCCTTCTTTAGACCTTGTCTCTGCAGCTAGTGGTTTAAATGTTTTTTTTTCCATGATAATGTATAGTTGCATATGTTTATGTTATGTATATATATATATATATATATATATATGTTTCCACTCACTTCTACTGAAGACTTCTATTTCAATACCTGATTTTATGTTTGTACAAACAGCATACTTACTGGATAATGTAGGTGACTGATAATATATGGGAGTTTCTGTTTGTGAAGAGTTTTGTCATTCTCTAGAGTTGCTTCTTTTATATATATATATATATATATATATATATATATATATATATATATATATATATATATATATATATATATATGTTACACACCCTAGCTGGCTGCCTTTTCATAGGGTTTAAATATCAGATTTACAGATTGTATGTTGTGTAGCAAAGAGTGGGAACTAACAGATATGCTTTCTACCTGTCCCTCTAACATCTGTAAACCTACATCTCAGTAACCCCACACTTGCATGCATACACATATCTCTTTTTAGTTTAGTTTATTTTTCTTTCTGTCCTTCTATACTGTGGAAGCCACCATTTTTGTTTTTAGTAATCCCAAACATACAGACCTACAAATATCTCCTGTAAATGTATTGTCTTGAAAGCTGAAGTGCACTACTCTTGTTTGCCAAACATTACTTAAGGTGGATGAGTATAGCCAAATAGTACTGTACCTAACTAGTTCAACCATCAAGAAATCCCTAACTTTTTCTTGCTCTCTCCCTCCTAGTTAAACAAGCACATGTACCTTCTGCAGCAGCAGCAGCAGTAGTCAGACATCATATCGTACTACCTAAAGAATGTGCACAGCTGCATTTCACCTGCAGTTGGCAAAAATGTCACAAAGAACAAATAAACAAGGAAAATCTATGTAAGGCTAGCTCCATAACTCAAACTAATAACTAAATTTGTTACGTCAAGTGTGTATTGTTTTGTATTGTTGAATCTGCTGGACGGATATTTCTACCCCCACACTTAACAGGCATTTTATTGCTGAAGGTGAAGCTACATTAACACTTCAGCATATTTCATTCTTATCAGTGTAATATATCCCTGGAAAGGCATTTAAAAGCCCATAACTATAGAATTAGATGCTGTGACTCAAGGCAAGTATTTAGAGTTCAGATGCCTTGTCTTTGTATCCATGAACATCCTACTTCACTGATTGTTTATGGTGGTAAACCATCGGGGTGGTTCTTCCCACTCCGTTCACTGTGTTCACTCTGCTGCCCTGCCCTTCCCTCATATCCCACCCACGCCCAGATCCTCTGCTCTTATCCTAAGAAAACCACTCCCTCTCATTCCTATGATCCAGTTAAATATAACTCTGCCTTATCCAAACCCACATTTCATGCACACCTTACTTTCTTTTATTTATCCAAACTTATCTGCTCTCCCTTACATCCATCACCTTGAATTCACATACCCCCTACTATAATTTTTTTGCATTTTACTCTACTTTACCATCACAATAAAATCACCGCCTGAAACTATTTTACATTAACTCCAGGCTTACCACCTTCTCTTCTACTATATACACAAACTAGCATTGCACCATCATTTTACTACTGATCAATCACATCTCCCCCACCCATCCTTATCACAAACTGCAAGGTAAAACACCTAACCACATTGTCAAAGCCCACCCTGAAGTCAAAACATTTCCAACCTTACCTTCAGCTGCACACATATCACATGATAACAATCTCTATTTACACCGGATATGACATTCAAACACACAAATCCCACTTTTACTATTTTAAACCCACCATCACAGGTCACATGCTCCTCCTAACTTGCCCAGCCTCTTTACTCTTAATTCTCAACCCCCACTACAGCTATATCTTTGCATCTCCCCCACACCAATACAGATCAACAACCTCCTCTAACCCTCTGCCAATAAACAATACAGCTTCTCACATATCTCCTCCCAGATTTTCCCCTATACCCTCCCATTTTATTCAAGTCACAAACTGTCCTCCTCACCTATGAAACCACACTTGACACCAGTACTTTCACCTAGGAATAAAAAACACTTCCCATTGTACACATTCCTCATTAACTATCAACTCAAATGTGGAGACATGCATCCCAACCCTGGCACACCCTCTAATCTTAACCACAACAGCAACCCCAGAGATTTAAACATACTTACACTTAACCTTACAAGTATATGTAATAAAATAGCCCCAATGCATGCCTGGATTGATCAAAATAAACTTCACATACTAGCCCTTATGGAAACATGGCTACACCCCAATGTAAAAGACTCAGAAACATTACCTCCAAACTTTGCAATAACCAGACGAGATATATCTAAAAAAGGGGGAGGGATAGCATTTCTATATCCCTCTACACTCAACATCATACCCTAGACCAGTAATATACCCATCTTTTCCAATGCTGAGGTACTAATCTCCTTTTTGAACCTCAATATATCAAAAATAATTTGCATGATAGTAATATATATCCCACCAGGTAACAATATACCAGTGTTGGAAAATATTTTTTTTCTGGACATCTCAAACAATAAACTTTGGAACAATAATCTTAGGAGGTGTAAATATAGATTGGCAAACCCATAGCTTCCGACTCCCCCACAAATAGTATAAATCTGTATGTTTTTTCTCAGTTTATCAATGCTCCAACAAGCTACAGCAAAGATCTTACCTGCCAATCCACCTTAGATTGGATTCTAGTATCCCACCCTGTCTCTTATCCCTCTTCTGGTACACTGTCTAACTCCCGTAGAGACCATCTATCAGCTTATTCCCTTAGAACAAACTCCCAACAACTAAGAGTACACACTATAAAATCAGTTAGAAACTCAACTATTTTTTTTCAGCATAAATTCAACAATCTCCTACAGGGAATAGACTGGATACCCCTTAAACAACTACCCCTTAATGCTGCTGTACTATACTTTAATAACACCTTACTTCACGTACTTAATACACCAGCTCCCATTCGTATGAAAAGAATCAAACAGAACTCAGCACCATGGCTCTCTAAGGAATGCAAACACATGAGGAAGCAAAGAGACCTAGCCTATTCAACCTGAAAACAAAACAAAAATGAACAAAATCATGTTAATTTCAAAACACTATGTAACAAAGTGACAAAACTAATCAACAGAGATAAGAAGTCATATAATTCCCAGCTTCAGCTCCAGCATAAAATCAACCCCAGTAAATGTTGGCACTCCATATCTTCTCTACTTAACCCTGGAAGAAATGAAAAGAACACCCTATCACCTGATACCCCTCCATCACAAATAGCCAAAAACTTTAACAAGCACTTCATAAAATCAATTTTGGACCTACCAACACCCCTAATGCTGGACCCTCCCACCCTTTAACCTATTCAGACACCAACCCAATGCCATCAACTATTTCTAACCCTGTCATTACTATTCCCCCTAGTCAACAAAATGTCATACAAACCCCATTCTCATTTCAGCCCATATCCACTGACACCATTAAGAAACTGCTACAAAAACTAAAACCTTGCTCTACCTCAGCTGACAATCTCCCCCCATACTACCTCAAACTGGCTGCTAACTCAGTTGCCTACCCAATCAGTATCCTTATAAACAGGTCTTTATCTAAATCAGAGGTACCTACCATATGGAAACAATCTCACATCACCCCCATCCACAAAGGAGGCAACTCTTTTGATCCATCCAATTTCTGTCCTATATCCATCTTGTCACCCATGTCCAAAATTCTCGAGAGAGGTATCCGTCAGCAGATAATGCAAGATCTATTGGAAAACAAGCCTTTAACCAAAGCCCAACATGGCTTCTGACCCAGCCACATCACAGCTACAACCCTATTATTTTTTACAGACACCATGATCAAGGCCAGAGATGCAGGATGCTATACAGCCTCAGTATTCCTTGATGTCTCCAAGGACTTTGACACAGTATCTCACCCCTTACTTTTGAACACACTGTCTAACTTAGGCTTCTAACATAACACAGTAAAATGGTTTCAGAGCTACCTCAAGGATCGTAAACAAGCAGTGAAATGGTCCAATGAACTCTCACCCCTCCTCCACAACCCTACTGGAGTCTCCCAAGGCTCCATCCTAGGACCCCTACTTTTCAACATTTTCACAAACAACCTTCACATTGCCTCTCATCCTGGGACCCTCATTCAATATGCTGATGATTCCACCATAATCTTCACTGCTCAATCACTACCAGAACTACTTTCAAAAACTCAACAGTCCTTTACAGCAGTTGAATCTTGGCTAAGAAATGCCCAACTGTTTATTAATCCAAAGAAGACAAAACTAGTACTCTTTCATGCCCAAAATACCTCCTCTGTCACTGATCATTTCAAAATCCTTGCATCTGATAACACTGTCATGGAAATAGTGCAGGAATCCAAACTTCTAGGTGTTATCATTGACAATTAACTTTCATTTGACCCCTTATACAGCAAAATATAAAGAAAACTCATCAAAAACTGGGACTCTTATATAGAAACAAACATTTCTTTACTGCAGCAACCAAAACTATGTTTACTTCCCTCCCTTCTTTATGGTGCCCGTATCATAACTAACTTACGAAATTCTACCCTAAGCAAGTTGGAATAGTGCTACAACAAAGTTGCAAGGTTTGCCATAAAATCTAAATATCACACACCACTGTAAACCACTCCTAGAATTAAACTAGCTTGAACTCCCCAACCAACTTTCCTTTATTCAGCTATCCACCTTGCACGTTATTTTCAAGCCTACTGCCTGCCCTGTACTAGCTAATCTAGTCACATCTTACACACCAAATCAATCCCTACGATCCGAAGACAAAAATGTTTTAGCTATCTCAAAACCCATGAGAAATCCTGGTCACTCTCTATATTCACACTCTGACTCTATACTTTGGAATTCACTACCTCTAGCTACCAAGTCTATGCCTGGTCTAACCCATTTCAAAACCTCTTAAAAATCATCTCAAAAATACATGGCTCTGCTCTTGCATAAAGCTTGCCTAGTGCTTAGGTCTTCCTCTTCTGTCACATTTCAATCCCTCATAGACTGCAAGATCCTAAGTCTCTTCTAAATCCTTCTCTGTTTCTATACCATATCCTTAAACTAATGCTCAGGCTTTATTGCTTCTATTCTTCTTAACTCTCTCTCTCTCACTATCTGTCTGCATCACTAACTTTCTGGCTGCTATTTTACTAACTGAAACTAACATTCTATTTTTGCATGTGCTATAACAGTCAATGTCACACATTGCACTACCTACGTACTATTTTTTTGATCACTGTCTACATCATGTATGGTGACAGTGACTATTATTGTCTGTAATATTTTAACTGTATAGAATTATCTAAATGTTTAGTAATATATTGCAACATTTTATAGCAGTCTGTTCTTTCAACTTATTTTTTGTATAGTATTCCTAATGTAATTTTTATTGTATTGCATTGTACTGTATCTGTATTGTACTGTATGTGGAGCTTTTCTCCCCAGGCCTCTGCTGAAAACAGGTTCTGTAGATCCAGTCAGAACACCCCAGTAAACAAATGTCAAATAAATAAATAAAATAAATAAAAGTATGGAAGGCACTGAAACCTTGCACTGCTGGAGTAATCAGTGCTGCTTTAGACCATGTCTCAGTAACTGCACAGATGTTTGTATTCTCTAGGGAGAGAATGGTTTGGAGGGAGTGCAGTTTTTTGCTTAGGCTCATGGCATTGAGCAGTAACACCTTGAGGTTCGGTTGAGTTGATTATGCTATGCCAGCAGGTTTGTCAGTTTGGCATTGCCTAAAATTTTAGACAGCATTCCAAAGCCTAGAGGGTACAGGTGCAGACCATCCTTTACAAAGCAATGTGGTCTGTTAGCCGTGTACCCACTAGCTGACAAATATTGGGTCCATCTAAAATGACATGATAAAGACAGGCAGTTGTTGAAATCAGTCATTGTTTGCTCATAGTATGGCATCATCCTCAGTGTTGGTAATATGCTGCTCAATGCATTGTGACATCATCCTCAGTGATGATAATATGCTTCTCAATGCTAGGCTCATACCAGCTTGAGGCAAATAGTCTTCAAGCTGCAAAATATCTCTCTTCACATAGTCAAGGGAAGTACATCTCAGGTCATTTACACATATGTGGACTATGATGGAATCATACTGGTACCTGTGACGTAATGACTTGAGTGAGTGTGTGTGACTTAGCAGATACTGGCTCCAAATAAGCAACTAGCAGTTATCTTCTCCTTTTTCAGCCTGGTTAGAGGGGCATCAGTATATCTAACAATAGAGTCCCCCTGTGACAAGAGTCCTGGGAAGTGTGTTTGCTTGCCTTAGGGGATTAGCGTTGGGGCTCCACTGAGAGTGACTATATATGTGGTGTTTGGTGTCATTCTTTCTGAGTGCCTTTGGGCTTGCTATGGCTTTGACAACTGATGATATAGGTGAAATTTGCTGTTTAGGAAGATTGCTTTAAGTGCCTCAGCATAAGATAGTCTACATGTATGTTGTATAGTATTTGAGGTGGGTTTTTTGCAAGTAATTTAGACAACCTGATATACACTTGAATGCAGAAATTTAGCCTCCAGTGCCAGTGTGCAAGGAGACCTCACACATACTGTGTCTATTTTCTTGGCTACAGGAAAGTTAGGAGTGCATATATCCACTGTCAAGCCCCCTTTGATTTGTGAGCTAAGAGGGATGCATTGGGGTTGAAGAAGAAGACTAGGACGTATTGCCAATTGACTTCCAACTAGCTGCTCTAAGCTTGTTGGTACACAAGGTATTTGTACCGTATTGTTGCTTTACAGGGTAGTTTTATGAACCGTTCTTTCTAGGTGTTTACTACTGTACAGGGCACTGGTAACCCACACAAATGCATAAAATTTATAGCAGTATAGAAGAAATAGAAAATTAACTATTGAGCATTCTGGCCAATAAAATTACTACACTATTAGTCTTTTTTGTATTTCCATTTCAAGACAGCCTTACAGCAGTAACAGTGCACAAAAGTTTTTTTTTTTTTTAACAAAAAATAAATCAATGAAATACACACATAAAAGCAGGAAACAGTGCACTGGGGGCCAAAGACATAGCCTTGTGGCAGAGTTGGGGAAAAGCACTCTTTCAGAAACGCTGGTAGAAATTAACCATAACACTGTTTATGGAAAAAAATGCAATAATACATGTCTAAGGCTCAAAGTCTCATACAAGCACACTCTTCTGCCTGAACTGTAAATTAAACTACAGGACTATGGACCAGCAGGGTTTAAAATACAAGTGGATAGCTTTTACAAGTAATTCTACTTGTGTTAATAGGAGTGTGGAATAATACAGAAACACAATCTTCCCAGAACTGCTAACAAAAATACAATACTAAGAGGTCCCACAGCAAACATAAATATGCAAACAAATGGAACAGAACAGAAAAGTACAAACTATCAATACCACAGAGATCACTAAGTGCAACTCAAATATTTAAGTACAAATGAAATAATTAAAATAATTAAATTCTCTCCCTCTTCCCTTTTTTGAAAAGCTGTTTACTCACAGTTCCACACTAGTCCAAGTCTTGGATAAAAGATATTCTATACTTGAACATTCTATTGGCTTTACCTACATAAAACACTGTGGAGAAACATTGCACTAAATATATAATGTCCTCTGTTTTGCAGGTAACAAAACATCTAATGTTATACAATTTATTAGTGCTAGAGTAAGTAAGCTCATTGTTTTTAAGTACATATTTGCATAAGGAACAACAATAACATTGTCTGCAGCCAGTGACACCTTCAATGACCAGAAACAAATTCACCAGCAAAACAGTTACAAGCACAAACCACCACTGTAGTCACGAACCTCTTCTTTTAATATTAATTCCACAGTTTGAAGTCAATAAAAACGTGAATATAAGTAAAATCACAGTACAGTTAAGCGCTTTCACCCAGGAATCTCCCGAGCCTCATCAGAACATCACGTTTTTATTGACTTTAAACGGTGGAATTAATATTAAAAGAAGAGGTTTGTGACTCTATAGTTGTGGTTTGTGCTTTCCAGTACACTATGTTACACTACTCTGGAAGAATGTTTTCCAAAATGTTCCAATGTTTATTAAGAACATGTCTGAATGTTATAGCATTTTATCCATAATGAGCAAATATAGCCCATTTATGGCATTTGTTATCTTCCAAAATGTTCTTATTTTAAAGGATAAGTGTGATTTTCTGTTTAAAGTCACTACTTCACTCAGGGCTGTGTTGATTACTAAAGGGTCATAACCCCTAGAAAGGAACCTATACTAAGATCCTTGGAAGCTTCTTGTAATATGTTAAGTTCTGAGCAAATTATTTTAAGCCTGATGTACTGTGATTTGAGTGTACTCTGTATCATGTTGTCTGGATGACAGCTGTGTGCTCTTAAAAGTGAATTCTTAGTGTGTGGTTTTTCAGTATAGTACTTAAAGTCCCATCAATATTTTTATATATCCATAGATCAAGGAATGGAATTTCTTTTTGATGGAAGTACACAGTGAACTCCAAACCACACGTCTATTGTCATTATGGTAAGTATCAAACTCATTACTCTCAGAAATATCTGACTTCTAAATTAACCAGCAGTCATTCAGGTATCTTCTCCAAATGCCCATGGAGCACAGGAACACATTATACCTATAAGCATAGAACATTTGCTCCTCAACATATCCCATAAATGAATCTGTATAGATGGGAGCAAAAAATACCCACATTGCAATACCTTGAACCTGCCAAAAATATATATGTTTATAGAAAAATACATTTTTAATAAGAACATGTTCCACAATAATTTAAAGGGAGGTGTTAAACTTGGTAAGATAAACTATGAATATTCCAGTGCATCGAGACCCCTTACCTCCAATGTGGAATGCATGTGTACACAGATCTGATATATAATATATACAAATACCAAGATTCTTCAATCTAGATATCTTCAATCAAGTTAAGAAATTGAGTGGTACCAAGTAACCAGAACTTAACCCATGATACCAACGGTTTAAGGTGAAAAGTAAGAAAGGCAAACAGTGGTTCAGTAAGCAAGCCACTGTCTACAACAATTGGTCTCCCTAGAGGTTTAGAATAATTTCTTGGAATTTTAAGCAAAAGATAAAAGTAGTATCTTCTGAGGTTCTTCACTATAAGTTTCATCTTCACTCTGTCAGAAATAATTCCTTCTTCTAAAGCCTTATTAAGAAAGCTAACTATGCCCCTAATTTGAGAGGTAGGATTTAAAACCATTTTCTCATACTAACATCCATCAGCTAATTGGTTCATAGCCTCAGTATGATATGTGTACATGACCCTTTAAGACAATACTGCCCCCTTTGTCTGCCTGTGAAATAATTAAATCAGTATTGTTCTTTAAAAATTTTAACTTAGGCTTGCACATTCCTCTACAATGAGATAATCCCTTCCTTTCTTATAAAATGCTAAACTGTATAACTCCTTCAGAATCAAATTTTCAAAAACAGACAATGTCTTGTGGCATGGTGGTTGAAATTTGACTAGTAAAAATGAAACCCATTATCACACTTAGTTTCAGGTTTGTTAGAAAAATAAGCCTGTAAATATAACTTGCTACAAACAAAATTAACAAAATCAAAATCTATCTGTAGGTATGAAATTCAAACATTTATTAAACACCTTGTGTTCCTCCACAGTCAGAGAACATTTTCTTCACCAAATTTCATGATTATTAAGCTGATCATGCATTATATAGAATTATACAATGACTGCCGATTAGTATTCCAAAACGTGCATGCTGATTGGCAAGCCGAACCAGCGTGCCCATTGTAAATCCAACATATACTAATGGAAAAAGGTCCGGTCGCCTGGATTTTTTCCATTAGTATAAGTCTTAATTTTTTTTGTTTGTGTTAGATAGCAACAGAGAATGGAAGATCTCCATTGCTGTAATCTCGCCATGTTATATGTTTAACATAGTGAGATATCTTTAAAAAAAAAGCAACGGAGATCTTCCTTTCTGCATTGCTTTTATTAAATATATCTCCCTATGTTAAACTCATTTAACATAGCAAGATAGCTTTAAAAAAGCAACAGAGATCTTCCTTTCTCTGTTGCTTCCTCTACACAGCTCTGATATACTGTGTAAGCATATGCATGCGCAGTATCTCAGAAAAAGCCCCAGGCTAGTGGAAAACCACGGAAGGGCACCACGCAGGTATTATACAAAGGCATTATTTAAGAAAAGTATTTTTTTTCTTAAATAATGTCATTGTATAATAGCAATAACCCACGTCTGGGTGTGGGTAATGCTAGATTTACCCATGGTTGTCTTTGTTTGGTGACTCGGGCTTCACCCTCATTACCAAACCACACCAACCGTGGGTAAATCTAGCATTACCCACACCCAGACATGGATTACTGCTTAAGTATCAAGGTTATTTTGAGGTAATTTAATGATGGTCTAGGTTTATGATGCCATCAATATTAGTCAACTACCTTACAAATAAAGGATGTTTTAAATTTTGTTCAGATGTTACTGATGAAGATATAGTCAACATCAAACTTGGTTTAATGACCTTGTTCATGTATTATGCAATGGAATAATAAAGGATTTGCATCATCTTATCCTGGGCTTGTTTTTACCCCAATGTGCTGAGCAGTTTGCTGTTTACCTGTTCTGCTACACAGAAGTGCTTGCTGTCAGAAATCACCTGAAAGAACAAGACAAAGATAATGTTGTCAAATTATACTTAGAGCTATAGAATTACAGTCTTGTTTAAACCTTATTAGCCTGACCAACAGACTGTAGGTTCATTTTAATATCATTTTGTCAAGTTAAAATGACATTATATTTAATAGAAACTGTGTTCACGCACTGCAAGGTACAGGGGTATAAAAAATGCATCACATATCCCAAGATCTGACTTTGTTGAACAGTAAAAATAATTGGATGGCTGTTTATCTGTACTTGAGCTTAGGGGGTGTAGACAACTGATAGTTCTAATTTTAATGAAGTTCAAAACTAAATAAATATGCCGGAGAATGAAAAGTCACTATAGTGAATGTGCTGTTTTTATAGTAATGCCCATATGAGCAAGTGTTTGCCTTGTAATGGACTTAATTTCTTACAGATAAGGAGATAATACAGCATTCTAACTAGTGAAAGAACTCCTTTGCTTTGTTTAATGACATTTTTTTATGAAGAATGTTTCATGCCTAGCTGTTTTCAAAAAGCATGTGCCCTAAAGGCAATTTTGATGTGCCAGACAGCTTGCTCACTGTGATACTATGAGAGTCTCATTGTATAATGAACATGTCATATCCAGCAGTTTATAGAAGCAAGCATTTATGAGGCAGTTTGTCTAATCTAACCAGGTTCTGCTGCTGCTAACAATTTCCTAATTTTTTTATATAAATCTGGCATATAGCCTTAAAGTACTGGAGCTTCCATTCCATGATACAACAAACATTCCATTTTCATCTAGCCTTCCAGATAATTCACTTAATTGTCTATCAACCTTTTGCAGCTATTCATTTGCATGTTACTAAGTTTTTAATAGCATGCCAGTCTTGGAATTTTTGTCTAACTATTGCTTTTTCGGGTAATATTGCTTGCCCTTTACATGGGATGTGTCTGTAAACATTGTATCTTTTATCATCTCACTTATTCAGTTAACAGACCTACACATATGCAATAAATACACATGCACACATGCACAGACTCACAGCTACACACGCGGGCACACACACACACACACACACACACACACACACACACACACACACACACACACACGCACCCATACACACACACACACACACACACACACACACACACACACACACACACACACACACACACACACACACACACACACACACACACACACACACACACACACACACACAATGCACATGGCTGTGTATATTATATGTTATATCAGACACCCATGTTAATGAACATGACCAAAAGCTTTCACCCAATCATATCAGAGGTTAGCAGACAGGTAGTGTTGATGGTATGCATGTGTCTATGTGTGGCTGCATGTGTGAGTGTATGTAGAGGTATGAGTTGTGTAAGGTATGCCTGTGTGTACATCTACCTGGGAGGTCACAGCAGGGTATTACTTAGGGGATAGGTAGATTAAGTGCAATTGTTTGTGTATGAATGAATGAGTGGGGGTGTCCATGAGTGTGGTCTGTTGAGAGGGTGGGCTGTGTGCATGTGTGTGTGTGTGTGTGTGTGTGTGTGTGTGTATGTGTGTGTGTGTGTGTGTGTGTGTGTGTGTGTGTGTGTGTGTGTGTGTGTGTGTGTGTGTGTCTGTGTGTCTGTGTGTGTGTGTGTTTGTGCATGAATGTGTGAATGTGTGTGGAGGGGAGGGACTTTCATTCTTCCACACTCCCCTAAATTAATGACAAATCCTGCAACATTGTGGAGAGCACAAGACATAGGGGATATTTATTTTATATAGGTTCATAGGAGGTTACTAGGCTAATGGCCCTAGGGCCTTTACAAGCCTAGCCATGTAATACCTGTGTTCCCTAACTGACCATTGTTAGATGGTTTCCTAATTGACCATTGTTAGATGGTTTGATTGTTTGCAGAGTGAACTTATGATCAGTACCAGCTGCCCCTGTCCATGAGGGATATAGATGCCACAGCAGGGGTGAATTTATGGTCACCGATCCAGATGTTCAGGTTGTGCTTAAATAGGGTCTTTAAGGAGCTCTGCTTAACATGAATTGGGAGTTTATTCCAGAGTAGCTTCAGCCTTTGGGAGACATATTTGTCTCTCCAGCATGTTTTACTTAACTCACAGGCCAGGTTGACATCTCTGGAGCGAGTGACTCTTGTCCCATTTGATTTGCGGATGTGCAGCACTTCCATCAAGGCAGGGTCAGAGATTGCTCGGTAGGCCAGGCACTGGTTGCCTCTCAGCAGCCTGTAGGACACAGGGTACAGTGACAGGGCTTTCAGTCTTTCCATGTAGGTCATGTTTTGAAGTCCCTGAATTCTCTTGGTCAGGAACCTCTGTGGTCTCTCTAGCTGCTGCAGGTGTCTGGGGAGGTGCATGCAAAAGGAAGCATTATACTTTATTAGTGTCCTAATGAGGATTGAGTACAGTGGAGCTATAACCTCCCTAGTCTTGGATGCGGTGCCCTTATTTATGAGATGCACAATGTAGAATGCTTTTCTTACCACTATGGACACATGATGATCGAAATTTAGATTGCTATCAACCTGTGTTCCTAAGTCTTGCACCACTGAGTTTGAGCTTTGAGGGGTGCTATCTATATCATAATTAGCAGGGGTCTATATCACTTCATCAAATCAGAAATCAGTGAACCCTTATTCATCAACTCTACTAATCATCAAACTGAGATTTCAGCAAAATCTTTCCTAGGGCAAACAAACAATTGGCCACTATCTTGAATTTTCCCTTTTCCCCACTGTAGTGCAATCTCGGAGTTGGTATATTTAGTTGGGGGGGTGTAGGGGGCATAGCCCCCCACCTGGGTAGGTCTTGAGTTTTATGGCTTTGTTCATTGTGCCTAGGGTGGACTACCATTAATTTGCCCTAGGAAAAATTTTGCTGAAAACTCAGTTTGGTAATTAGTAGCTTTGATGAATACGTGTTCGATGAATGGGGTAGTTCACTGATTTGTGATTTGACAATGTGATATAGACCCAATTAGCAGGCGCTACTTCTTTGCCAAAAGGGATAATGAGATATTTATTTGCATTAAGTTTTAGTCTGTGAGTTTGGCACCAATCATTTGTCTGCATCAGCCCTTTCTGTAATATGTTACAATTGTTGGGGGACTCTATGATTGCAGCCAGTTTACAGTTATCTGCAAACTTGGTAAGCCAAAAAACATCTACCTTTGCCTGGACTTCAGAGAAATAGATTCCAAACAGTAGAGGGTCCAGCACAGATCCTTGTGGTACCCCACTGGTAACTGGTCTAATGGTGGAGGTGAACTCCCCAACTTTGATAGTGTGCATTCTGTTGGTGAGAAAGTTGGCTACCAAGCTAGTAATAAATGGGTTAATCCCCAACTGGGAGAGTTTCGGGGGGTTGTGTCAAAAGCCTTGGATACATCTGTTTTGCCCTCATCCAGGGCTTTGGTGACATTCTCAAAGAATTCTATCAGGTTTAGTAAGCATGATCTACCCTTAACAAATGCAAACTGGATCAGCTCTAGAGACTTGAAGGTTAGCTATGTCTTTGTTGATAAGATCCATGATGATTCTTTCCATGGCCTTGCAAATACGGCTGGTTAGGCTTATAGGTCTATAGTTCCCAGGGTTAGCTGATGGAGCTCCTTTGTGCATGGAGATTACTGTTGCGGTTCTCCGTTCTGCTGGAACATAGCCTGGTTAAAGATAGTGCCAAGTGGACCTGCTAGGTCATGTTTTAGGTTGTTTAGTAAGCAGCCTGTGATGTTATCTGGTCCCATAGAGGCCGTGTTTTTGGCTTTTGAAAGTTAGGATATGACCTGCTCATTGGAGATACAGGAGAGAGGACAGGTGTCAGGTATGCTAGTGGGAACAGGGAGAGAGGTGACGTTTGTGCCAAATCTGTCAGCTAACACGTTGGTAATTTTCTCCGGGTCAGTGTGAGTGGTACTGCCCACTTTGAGTTTGGAACATAGCTGTGTATTCCCTTCTAGATTTCAGACACAGCTAAAGAATGCCTTCTGATTATCTTTATCTAGGGAAGCCAATCTAGCTTCATAGCTAGCATTACAGGACTTGTCCAAATATCTGATTTTGCTTGCTCAAGTTGTTGTGGGTATTCTTTCTCTGCTGACTAAGTTCCCTCTTGTTCTTAGACAGCAGTTTCTTCCTTTTGTCATATAACCTGTTTATACTAGAGGTCCACCAGGATGGCTTGTTTCTACATGAGGACTTGGATTTGATCCTGTGAGGTATGGCAGAGGCAATACAGTTGCTTAAGTGGTTAGGCAGGGTGTTCGTGTACTCCTTTGGATAAGAATCATTGTTGGTTGTGTTAGCAGGGGGGTTTGAAACTCTTCAAACCATTGCTTAGTAGACTATAGTTTGTTTTGGAGAAGTTTCTCATTTCTATTGCTCCTGTGAGGGTGCCAGGTCTTACTGTTACTTCAAATGAGACAGATTTGTGGTCTGACCTTTGTAAAGAGGGCAGAACATGGGGGATAGTGCAGTGACCCCCCATATTGGTTAGTACTAAGTCCAGAACATTTGAGCTCATTGTGAGGGTGCAGACTAACTGTTCCAGAGCATTTGTATTAGAAAAGTCCAGGAACGTCAGGGTGATCTTGCTTGTGCTCATGTGTGTTGCCCACTCGATAGAAGAATAGTTGAAATCTCCCATGACCAAGGTGTTTGGCTGTATAGTGAGTGACTCAAGGAAGTCCAGGGAGGTGGTGTGCTTTTCATGTTTCATGGTGTGGGACCTGTAGCTAGCCATGATGTGGCAGGGTGTTTTATCTATAGCTAGTTGGAGCTGGAGTAGCTGAAAAGATTTGTATCTGTATAACCAGTCTCGAGGTGTATTTCGATTTAGTGAAGATGGATACACCTCCAACTTTGGTTCTTTCATGCTCATTTTGAGGTCTGAATGTGTGGAAGGCATTGTA
Source organism: Protopterus annectens (assembly GCF_019279795.1). Classification (NCBI taxonomy): domain Eukaryota; kingdom Metazoa; phylum Chordata; order Ceratodontiformes; family Protopteridae; genus Protopterus; species Protopterus annectens. The sequence goes on along the minus strand of NC_056725.1, from coordinate 1,191,414,083 downwards.
GCTTTGCAAGGCTGGGGTTCTTTCTGTGGCCTTGAGCCAAATCTTGGTGACTGCACAGATGTCAGCATCTTCCAAAGTGAGGAAAGCTTCATAGGAGTACAGTTTCCGGTTTAGACTCCTAGCATTAAGCAGCTTGAGTTTGTCTGCAGTGGATTTTTTACGTTGGGAGTTTTGTTGTTTTGGTATTGCCTAAAAAAGGAACTGTGGGGGAAGCAAGCACCTTTGCCAGTATTCAAAATCCTAGAGGAGACAGGTGAAGAACATCTCTGGCAAAGTAGCATGATCTGTTGATCATGTCTTTCTAGGCTGACAGATGCTGGATCCCCCTGGATTGACACCAGAATATCAAGCCTTAATGACATTTAAAAATTACAGAACAAAGTTCTGTAGCATGAATGACATGGGATGAACACCAGACACCAGGAATAATCTATATAGTGCACCTTAAATGCACTTACAAAGGTACAAACCCTATACTACTACTACTCAAACAGAATGTATTAGTCCTCTACACCACCACTAGATGCCAGGAATACTTTAAAATATTAACCAAGTCTTTCATAATTAAAAAGTGAAGTAAAAGGGGGAGAAAAGAAGTTTCAAACCCTGCACCCTTGACACTGGAAACAACATTAACCTACTACACTAACGTATCAGTTAGTTCAGCAGCAGTGCTAGCCACCAGGTGGTTTGAACATGGGCTTTAGGTGATTTATTCACTGGTGATGAAACACTCCAACCTCAAGCAAAAAAATGGGAAAAAGGGGGTTGGTACTGATGCCAACTAACTGATTCGATAGGGTAGCATTTGTACAGGGGTTGGTACTGATGCCAACTAACTGATTCGATAGGGTAGCATTTGTACAGGGGTTGGTACTGATGCCAACTAACTGATTTGATAGGGTAGCATTTGTACAGGGATTGGTACTGATGCCAACTGATTCTATAGGGTAGCATTTGTGCAGGGGTTGGTACTGATGCCAACTAACTGATTCGATAGGGTAGCATTTGTACAGCATTATTCAAAGATTGCAACAGTCTGATTTACAATGGACAGGACACCAATAAGAGGCAACAGCAGGAGTATTGTGCAAAATCAAGGACAGATGAGAGGGGATGGGGGTGTCTCTATGGGAGAGGCATTGGTACAAAGCTGGGAGGACCACTAGATGAAACAAGGAAGAATGTTTAAACCGTTACTGGCACTCACTTAAAATGTTAGAGGAGCAACAGGTCTTGTTTCATGATTCACTTTATTAGCAAGAATTTGAGAGAGCATGTTAAGCCTGCTTCTTGGCCTTGGTCATTAACAATGCTGGCAGAGTTGTCAAGAGACTGTACTAGCATGAGGACAGGCTCTACAGGGAAAGTGTTGACCTGGAGATGAAAGCTTCAAGGAATGAGTTCTAATATTACTATGTGGTCTACTCTGAAGATATATTGAAACGCATATTCTTTTTGTTTTGCTGCTCGCTCATCTGCTTGATACTTTTCCTGTTCAAACAGATAAAATGAATAAGGATCATGTGACTGACTGACATTTATTTAAATGTGAATGAAGTGACATTAAATTTTTGATTCTGATGAATTCTCTAATTATGTGAAGAAACAAAAGTGCTGAATCCTCTGTATTTATAAAAGTATCCCTCTTGTGAACATGGTCAGTCTCTTGTTCTCTGTTTTTAAAATCCCCCAACTTCACAATGTTTTTGCTGACCCAGTGTTTCCAATAGATTCTCATATTGTCACCCTTCAAGGATGCATTACCCTATAAAGGTATGCCAGTACCCCAACAAAGGAAAATGTGCACCTCTCTGGTTAAGCACATACGTGTCTTTCTGTGATCTCCAAAACCGGTTGTCATTTCATATGCATCTGTAGCTTTATTGTGTGCCATCTGTATGCTTCTACCCACAGCTGCCTGACAGAAGAGTCTCCAGCTCCTTCCTCAAAGGTCTCAGACCTTCTCTTGTCTGTCCAAGTGGTTCTAGTGATGAAACATAATCCCTAATATCCATCTACCCAAGCCCACTTTTTTTTATGTAGTGCAAAATGTATCCCGGGACATTCTAATCCTACCATTGTCACAAATAAATTTGTGTATTCATTTCTTTATTTTGGTAACACATTAGAATTATCATACACAAGGAATTCATTGAAAGATGTAAAATACTAAAAATGCATAAGAAAAAAAAAATCAATATTATAATTCCCTGTAAGAAGGAGACTTATTTTATGAAAAATGTATCCATACAAAGAAATTGTCCCATATGGTGACAGGTTTAGATGAAGTATTCTTTTTGTGGCATGGATATATTCTCATGCTAAGATATTTGGGTGGCAATGTATATCACACAATGTGAATCTCATTTGTGTTCTCTTGGTACTTTTTGGCTTCTCAGTTTACTGGGAACATTTCCGTTTTAGACCTATTACGTTTAAGCTCCAACGAGAAAAAAAAATTGCAGCATTTCTTTATATAATGGTATGTTTGTTTTTGGATCATTTGTCAGTATAAGACAACCATCTATAAACAGCATTGTTTTGGTAGTTATACTCCCATTTTTCCCTCCAAGTCATTTACTTTAGAATTCTCACCAGTGGCTAGGTTGCCAGCAAGAAAATTCAGGGGGAAAAGGGGTCACTTTTGCTGCATTACCCTATATAGCCTGAATATCTCTGACAAACTATTTTGTTAGCACCTTAGCCTCAGCGCAAGGGTACAGAATTTGTACTCCCCTCTGAAAATCTTCCATTTTATACCTTGTTTAACAGTGCCACAGATGGACCCAGAAGTTGAAGTCAATTACTTTTTTCAGTGTGGACAAAAATAGTCATCATAGAATCTATCTCTATTGCTTTTTCCAGTGGTTACCTACATTACTCAAGTACTCATCCTTTGTGGCAGAAAAAGAGTTTGGCAAAAGGGCAAATGGTGAAGCTATCTAGGTTGGTATCTGATGAGAGCCAATTCTGGCTAGGGCTCGACAAACTGAAGATATTTTTTGGAAAGGGCTTAGTCCAGTGAAATAGCAAATAACACAGCTGTTGAAGTGTTCTCAGGAAGATCAACCATTTATAAACCAATCTTAGACTATCTGGGGTCTTCCAAGTTAGGGGTATTAAACAGCACTAGTAACTACCAGTGATCTAATGCCATGATCCTCACATTTAACCACAGTACAGTTGAGGTAAAAACATTTTTTTTTTTGCAAAATCTGGTAAAGAGTTTTTGGTCCCACTGATCTAACTCAAAAACTAGATGAAGCCCCTACAGTCATGTTTAAATGCAGTGCAAATATTAAAAGGTTATTAGAAAAAAATGACCAGTGAAGTGACAGGAAGCACTGAAAACAACAAGGGGAAGTACAAATACAGGGCCTGTTTGCAATGTAGGTTTATTTTTGACCATGTAGACATCACCCTCTCCTCTTATTCCAAAACTTTATTTTGCATGGGTAGATACAACTGTACAACAAAAGGTGTGGTTTGCATTTATTTTGCATTACGTGCCCTGTGTTTTGTGTAGCAAAGTTTGAGCATGCATTGAGGAATAGGATTTGCGAACACACTTATGCCATAAAAAGGGGATACAAAAAATACCAAGTAAACATTCAAAAGTGTACTAACTTTAAAAGTGTCTTGTTTTTATTTTGGAAAATGTGCAGATTTCTGAGAGATATGAATGCTGGTAGAAAAGGATTAGCTACAACGAATTGCATTGACATTTGTTATTAAATGCCTCTCAGACCACAGGGTTCATAACTTCATAGCTTCATAGGTAGGTACTAGGCTATTGGCCCTAGGGCCTATATAAGCTTAGCCAAACAGTACCCTGTCTTTTGTCACCCAAGAAAATTATTTTCCTGTGCCCCTGTCAAGCAGAGCCACAGAATTGATCCCCGGGGTGAATTTCCTATCTCCCATCCAATCTTCAAGAATTTTCTTGAAGAGTGCTAATGAGGAGCTTTGTTTGATATAGATAGGTAGTTTGTTCCAGAGTATGGGAAGTCTCTGGAACAGGAATCTATCCCTGCAGCATGCTCTGTTTATTCTGGTGACAAGGTTTAGGTCCCTAGAGTGTGCAGCTCAGAGGGACTGGGATTTCTTTAAGTGGAGCATGTCCAACAGCTTTGGGTTTGACATAGCTTTGTATGTTAGCAGAGATTGCCTCTCAGTAGGCGATATGCGACAGAGTAAAGCTGGAGTTTTTTGAAACGGACTGCATAGGGCATCTGTTTGAGGCTGGTGATCCTCTTTGTGAGGTATTTCTGTGGCCTTTCCAGTTGTTGTAGATGTCTTGTGAGGTACATACCAAAAGGAGCGTTGTACTCTATAATGTGTCTAATGGGTGATGAGTAGAGGGGGAACAATGACCTCTTTTTTCATGGATGAGAAACCTTTTGTGATGAGGTGTGCCATGCAGAAGGATTTCCTGACTACTGTGGCAATGTGATTACCAAAGGAGAGACTACTGTCCATCTGTGTCCCAAGGTCTCTTATCAGACTTTCAGTGTTAAGTAGGCTACTGCCTATGTGGTAGTTCATGGGTACAGAGTTTTTACTAAAAGGGATGACAATGCACTTTTTGCCATTGAGCTTGAGGCCATGGCTTTGACACCAGGCATCTGTCTCAGTGAGGCCCTTTTGTAGGATGTCCACATCGTTAGGAGTTTTGATTATGGCTCCTAGTTTGCAGTCATCTGCAAACTTTGTTAGCCAAAGATCTTCTGTGTTAGCCTGTACTTCAGAGAAGTAGATACCAAACAGGAGAGGACCTAGGACTGAACCTGTGGTACTCCAATTGTCACTGGTCTGAAGTTGGATTTAGAGTCTGCTACTTTCACAGTGTGGGTACTGTCAGTGATCCAGTTGGCAACCCATCTTGTGACATAGGGATTTATACCTAGTTTAGTGAGTTTATCTATAATTCCAGAGTGGGGATGGTGTTGAAAGCCTTGGTGAGATCTAGATAAGCTGTGCGAACCATCTTACCCTCATCTACGGCTTTGTGGACCACTTCAAAAAGTCTATCAGGTTTAGGAGACTTGATCTGCTTCTACAAACCTGAACTGGGTAGGGTCCAGAGTTTGGAGATTACCAATATCATTGTTTATAAGTTCCATGATGATACATTCCATAGCCTTGCAGACCAGGCTTGTCAGGCTAATGGGGTGATAGTTCCCAGGGTCCGTGGTGGCTCCTCCTTTGTGGAGTGGGATAGCCATTGCTGTGCACCATTCAGTGGGCACAAAGCCAGAGGTGAGGTTATGATTGAACATGATACTTAGCTAGGGTGCCAGTTCGTTCTGTAGTTCATGTAGAACACAGCCTGGGATGTTGTCAGGTCCCATGGATGGTGCGTTCTTGGCTTTGGAGAGTGTGTTTTTTTACCTGTGCAACCATGATTACAGGAACTTTGCATTCTTCTGGTATAGAGATGGGCCCTTTAGGGGGTGAGAGAGGGGTGAAGTTAGCACTAAACCTATCTGCTTGGATGTTGGCAATATCAGGTGGTTCTGTATATTTAGTGCCATTGGACTGTAACTCAGAGCAGATCTGAGTGTTGCCAGTGAGATTCTTGACATAGCTATAGAATGCTTTGTGGTTGTCTTTAGAATCAGTGGTGATTTTGTTTTTGTAACTAGCTTTGGAGGATTTTATGAGGGATCTCTGCTTCTTACTGAAGCTGACCACGGAGTTCCTCCAATCATGGGATTTTACTCTTTTTTTACAACAATTTCTTTCTTCTGTTGTAGAGTTTGTTTATGGCAGGGGACCACCAGATTGGCTTCCTTTTTTTGGAGGATAGCATCTTGGTTCTGTTAGGGATTGCATGATCCATGCACTCATGTAAGTGCTTATAAAGTGCAACTGTATTTGTATTCCAAAGACATGCATCTGGAGCATTTCTCCCCGGGCCTCAACTGAAAACCGGCTCTGTGGAACCTAGTCGGACTTTCCCGGTCAACAAATGTTAAATAAATAAAAAATAAAATAAATAAAGTATAGGATTCAGCAGTCATAACTCTATTGTCCGTCAAATTAATATATTACTTTTTACAGTGTCTTACAGTTCAGGACACTAAACTTGTAACATACTGTCTACAATTAACGACTTATGAACTGTTTTTGTTTAATATAGTTTACTTTAATGTCAAAAAAGTTGTTTTGCACACATTTTTTATCTGTTTTGAATTTTAACCAGTAAGATCTGATATTTTAGCATTTTTTAGGTGACTTTCTCTTTACGAATGGCCTGGACAGGTTTTCGTTTCTCATGTGATTTAATTTGTCATGTGATTGCATTTATTATTAAACCAAAATGGAGTCAGTGTACGTAGTTCTGATGTGATTTCTTTATTTGTAACAGATTTCCTCTAGATACAGACTGAAATTTGTTCTTGAAAGGCACAACCACAGCTTTTCTTGGATTAGTAATGTCTTTCTTAGGTTTGGGAAACACAGCTATAGATGATGCTGATGAAGAAGAGGCCCTACAACCTTTTCTTTATATATTTGTAAAAAAAAACTCAGTGTGAACTGGTACTCTGGCAATCCTAATAGATGAAAATTTTCTGGCATTAAACCACCTAGGCCATATGTCTTGTCTTTAATGATATCCCTTAAGACACTATGTACCTCTTCTTTAACAAACTCTTCTTTATTTTGTTCAATTGGTCTTTTTAGAGTACACCAAGGTGGAATTGGTCCAGAATTTTTTGCAGCTCTGTATCACCCCTCAGTTGTAAGTCTTATTTTCTCAGTGTATAGCTCCTCATAGAAGGCACAGAAAGCTCTACTTGTGTTACTCTAACCCTTTTTTACCTTGCCTTCCAAACCAATGGATGATATCTGAAGCTGCCTTTGCATCTGTTTAAATCTCAAGGCCAAATGTTTTACAGACATATTTCCTGCAGTTCAGCTTCTCATTGCCGCTCTGTCAAGGTATTGACATGACATCCTTAGCTTGCTGACCCTCATGTCACATGATCAGGCCTGCAATTGTTCACACATGTCACACATCTTTGAACCTGGTCTTTTGAGATTTTTCACCAGATAGTGCATCTCTCTTTCTGTCTTTTTTTTTTTTTTTCAATAATCTGTTTTTTATTGTTTTCAGATATACTAATACAAAACTACTACATATATACAATATATACATGAATGCTTCCAAAAGATACACAAAACATTGTATATTCACATAAGTTATTAAAAAGGTAATACACCATGACGACATCAATCTGTATTATTAATATAACATATATCTAATCTAAGCTTGAATCTATACTATGAATATGTATCCTGAGAAGAAGTGGATAGGAACCTTTAGGCCAACACAATATTAAAGATTTGCTCCCATATTTTTGTGTTATTTATACTTTTCTTATGGTCATTAATCAACAATTTGTGCGCTAGAATATGTCTTATTGCTAGCGTTTTAAAATTTTCCCAAGAGGTCTGGGCTGGGTTCAACCAATTTGATGCTATGTAAAGTTTCATTAATAAGCAAATATTTATAATTATGATCCTTTTTGATTTGTCTAAATTGTCTGGGGGAATATGAAGGATCATAAATTCCCAAGAGAGTGTTGAGTGCTGGTAGCCCATTTTTTGTAATTGAAGTTTCAAGGAATTCCAAAGTTTAAAAATACATTTACAACTCCAGAACATGTGCAAAAGGTCAGCCGTCTGATCTATACAGTGCGGGCATTTAGGAGAATTATTTGAGTCAAATTTATGAAGAGTAAGACGGGTATAATAAGCATTATTAAACATCATTAGTTGTGTGAATAATAATTTTTGGAGAGATACTGACTTTAATGTTAAGTTAATTGCTTTCAAAATCTTACTGTCATCCACCAATATTAATTTTTCCTTCCAGTACTTAGATAGGAGAATATGTTTGTTATATTTCATCTCTTTTATCAATTTGTATGAGGTAGTTATATATTTATTGTCCTGTATCAGAGTTTTCCACAAACTGCGGCATATGTTTAGGTCTTCTTCTTTCATTTTAAAGTTGTTGAAATAACTTATAGCAAGATCTGATCTTTTAGTTGTCTCATGATAATTAGATATGAAATAGGAAGATTCTTTTCTTTTAAAATATCTTGTACTGACACACCAAGAAAGGGGTATAAATCAAGTATGATTAAATCACTTATTAGAGGGAATTTCTTTAAATCTATCAGTTGATTACCAATTATTAAGTTTGGGTTCTTGTGGAATGGTTGAAACGTCATCATATGCTGTAATAGGTTTAGAGAAGTAAAGAGATTTTGAATTGAAGTTACATATACTTTAATATGTTCCATCAAATCATACTTACTAAGAATTCCTCTATTTAAAAAGGGCAATGCTTTACAATTAATTCCCACTCCAGTTACGTGTCTATGAGTCAGGACCAACCACTTGGGTGACCATTTCAGACTGGATCTGTCAAAGTGAATCACTCTTAAGAGTCTGTTCGCATTTATTATTAAATAATAGGTTTCAAAATCCGGTAGGTCTAGACATCCCCTACTTTTTGGAGTCATCAGTTTCTCATATGTTATTCTCGTTTTCCTAGGTTCCCATAGAAATCTCCCTAGTCCTACATGAAGTTGTTTAAAGAATTTCCTCATAATTCTAAGTTGTGTAGCTCTAAAAATGTATAATATTCTGGGAAGAACATTCATTTTGATAATTGCGGTTCTTGCCATTATTGGTAATTTCAACTTACTCCATCTTTTTAAGTCAGATGTTATCTGATCCCAAATTGTTTTAACATTGTTCACAAAAAGTCTCTATTGACAGTTGAAAATACAATGCCCAGATATTTTATTCTTTCCTCAGACTTTACCTGCCCTATCAGTGGTAACAATGAGAAAGGTGTAGGCGTCTTTAATTTTCTGTCTTTTTTACCTTGTCCTCCCCTGCTGTTCTGCAGAGATCTGGCACAAATTCTTTATTCATTGCACCTCTATGACTATCTGCCACAAAATCATTCGACTTTCCTTCAAAATATCTTTTACGTCTTTCATGCACTGTTTGGCTTTTTTGCTAGGGCAGGTAACCAACAAAAGAAAATACTGCACTGTTACCTGGACTTCTTAAGGTTTGACTGAAACACTTCTGGCAGTGGCTAAAATCATAATAGACCTTAAAGATATGTTTGACTACTGACATCCATAGATGGAATGCAAAAAGCAAAATCCTCTTCCTTAGAAAACATTTCTTTCCACAAGTAGTTTAGCCTAAGTTCCTTTACAAAATTTCACAAAACCTTGTGGGATCTAATTGTCTCCCAGTTCCAGCATTTGTTCTATCAAGAACTAGTTTCAATCATAATCAAAATATGCACAGCACCCCATTTAACCAGAGAAAAGGCTTAAAAAAAGTAATAAAAACGCCTGATTTGTCCTCACTGAGACAAGACAGTTACTCCATTATCTAAGTGCCTTGCAGGGTAATACATTTATCTAAGAAAAATCTGCTTTACTGATCCTACAGTACCTCTCAGTATCCACCAACCTGTCTCCCATGAACCATTAACACAACACAGTAATGTCTGCTTTACATGACTATACAAAAATGTTCAATTACAAGCCTCTTATGATGCAGGTTGAGGACACGTATTTAATACATAACATGTATAATATGGCTATCACTAACATCTCTTATGGGGAAAAAAATTGCAAAAGTAGCCATAATAACTCTCAGATTTTCAATAAAGGAAATATTAATATGCAACATTCACTGTGCTCTGCTGTGAATAACCTAAGGTGTCCAGTAAACACTGGTCACATTAGAGTCAACATGTGTTATACACTAGCTTAGGCATGAATCCACATATCAGGCTATGTCAAGCCAGACAAACACTGATTGTTCCAAACTGTCTGCAAGATAAAACAAAGCTCACTTTTGCTGACTTAAAAATTCATATTTTCTTTTTTCAATTCCTTTGCACATTCATTTCTCCTTTGCCCCTAGTATCAGTAGGCCAAGTGTTCAACCAGTCATGAATGCCATATGTTTTATGCTTCCTGTATCTTTTATTGGCTAGCCATTGTGACTGTTTCTCAATGGGACATCCAAACAGAATAGCTTCTGTGCTTTTGCTTTGCAATGATGTTGCTTTGTTCTGGGGATGACCAGTTCCTCTCATCTTCACTACTGAATTTGAAGGAGTATCAGGCACTTTGGTGAAGGAAACTGCTGAATACTTTCTTAAATTTGCTTTGCCTCCAGGTACTTTCCCCCTGCAGTTGCATCTATACCCATATCTCCTTTCCAAAATGTATTATTTGCCAGTTGCTCATTGAGCCTATTTTTCATAGGAAAGCCACAACTGCATCGGAAGTTGCAATGGTTTCGTACTCCTTCATTTATTAAAAAGTTCAACTGGACAGTGTAACTGTGTTGCTACATTACTGATGAAACAAAACTTGCAAATCTCTGAAAATGTTCTCCCTGTTTCAGATTACTCACTGCACAATCCTGGCAGAGCATCATCTTATATCCTTGCATAAAAAATGGTCTTCCTTCTCTTGCCTTTCTTAAGAGTATGTCCTTGTCCCTGTCATTCAATAATTTAAATATAATCTGTCATGGTTTATGAGCTCTAATTTTAGTCAGTCTCTAGGCATAATCAGCTCTTTCAATTTGTAAATGAACCTTCACTGACGGTCCTAGATCCTTCTGTAAATTCAACTGTAAATACCAGCATAGGTCCAAACTGTCAGCATTTTCTTTCAGACTGATTAGATTTAAGTTGCAGCATAACCGTCTTTTCTCTAGATCTTCAGTTTTTGTCTCCAGGGCATGGATTTCTGCATGATGCTCGCTATTTGTAGCTTAGCAACTCTGAATTTGACTACTGTACTTTATTAGTTCAGTGTTCACATCTTGTAACTCTGCTGCTATGTTGTCTAAGACTGCTTCATTGTGCCCATTCATTTCTCTTATTTCTGCCATGTGCATAATTAATGATGCCAACTAATCGATCTTCACTGCTAGGCCACCACCACATTGCAACTCCTTGGAGAGAATCCATTTAGCAAACCTGCCATATCTTCACACAAAAACTAGTGGTCTCCTATAGTTTTCATTATTAGCTAACAGCAGAAAGGTTCCACAATGCTAATAATGCCAGCAAAAGGGATCCATTTTCTGCTTTGTTGTTCTGGCCAGCAGAGCTCCTCTGAAGTACAGGGTGAAGGCATGGTGCTAGCTTTGCCCTCATGCTTGACAGAGCTGTATCGTGAAGTTATTGCAAAATCTAGATCCTTAACCTAATTCTGAGTGTTGTTTGAGTGTGATACATAACAGTGAGGCTGCGGATCATCATCAACAGGCGCATCTGCGGTTAATCTTGGCAGTCTGCTGCTATTCCACAGATATCTAAGTATGAAATGATATCCATGCATTGGATCACCAGGAAGGCAAGCACTAGAGTGATGCACTTTGTAAAGTCTTTTATTTTCATTATGGAGAGATCAAATGAGGAATTGAAAAATGGAAGTGAAAATTACCCACTTGAAACTTTGAATTATTCTTCTAAGACCGATATATAACGATATGCAGGTATTCATCTACCTGTCTAATGTGGTCATGAAGGCTTGTTGGTCTATCACAGATAAAGTATTTAGGCTCATTAGTCTAAGCTTTTTGATTGGAACTATTCCATTGTCTAGCAAATCCACCTTTGGGTCTCTCATCGCCCTTCTACTCTTTCTTTTTGTTAGTTTTTACTTATGCATTCTCCTTTTATATCAACTGCAAAGCAAGTTGTAAGATTAATCTATAGCTAATAATCAGAGTGCCAGAAACTATCTCCATGATACGTATGTGCATACATTTTATTGAATAAAATAAGTTGAAGGTACTTGTCTGGGACAGCGTGTTGCCGTTCTGACAGAAATGTATTATGTTTCCATAAAATGAGAATCAGCTCCATTACGTGAAAGGCCACTGAGGGTTATCTGGACCTCTCTTATTGGTGCTGATACTTTCTCTGAGAATTACTTATTGCTGCTGCTGTCCTTTTATTATTCAGCTGCCTGCTATTTCTAATAAAAGGCTATCTTTGAAGAAGTGTAACTTGTAGATTATTGCAGATTTAATCCACTTAATTGCAGTCTTAGTTTTATTTCACTTTTCCATTTCAGTTGTATCTTATCTACATGGCTGCCTAAACAGTATTACGGATGACACATGTTTTCACTCATATCTGCTTAATATCTTCAGCATATGATTAAGTGGGACCATACATGCCTTCTAGTAATTTCTACTGTAAGAAGTGGCCTCAAGGGTGCAGCCAGAAAGTCACATGCACATTTCATCGAGTGCAAGCTTTCTTTATCAGTCAAGTATACAAATTTTATTAACTTTTATGTAATATTCTTGTAAAGAAATGTATGTCATGAACGTGTTACAGTTTGGAAGATTTAACTGTTTTTACAGCAGATTAAAGATTAAAAAAAAACTTTTTCCAAATTTGTCCAACATCATGCAATAAGATGGAAAGCTGTCCTTCTCCACTGTTTACACAGTGAAATTGTTTATGCTTAAATGATGCTGTTCATAGGTTCATAGGTAGGTACTAAGCTATTGACCCTAGGGCATATATAAGCCTAGCCAAAAAAGTACCCTGGCTTTCACCGCCCAGAAAATGATTTGCCTGTGCCCCTGTCAAGCAAAGCCATAGAGTTGATCCCTGGGATGAATTTCCTATTTCCCATCCAATCGTCAAGATTTTTCTACAAGAGTGCTAATGAGGAGGTTTGTTTGATATAGATAGGTAGTTTGTCCCAGAGTATGGGAAGTCTCTGTGACAGGAATCTATCCCACCAGCATGTTTTGTTTATTGTGGTGACAAGGTTTAGGTCCCTAGAGCGTGTAGCTCGGAGGGATTGGTATTTCTTTAAGTGGAGAATGTCCAACAGCTCTGGGTTTGACATAGCTTTGTATGTTAGGCAGAAATTGCCTCTGAGGAGGCGATATGCGACAGAGTAAAGCTGGAGTTTTTTGAGACAGTCTGGTTAGGGCATCGGTTTGAGGCCAGTAATCCTCTTTGTGAGGTATTTCTGTGGCCTTTCCAGTTGTTGCAGATGTCTTGTGAGGTACATACCAAAAGGGGCATTGTACTCTATAATGGGTCTAAGGAGTGACAAGTAGAGGGGAACAATTACCTCTTTTTTCTTGGATGATAAATCTTTTGTGATGAGGTGTGCCACGTAGAAGGATTTCCTGACTACTGTGGCGATGTGATTATCAAAGGAGAGACTACTGTCCACCTGTATCCCAAGGCCTCTTATCATACTTTCAGTGTTAAGTAGACTATCGCCTATGTGGTAGTTCATGGGTACAGAGTTTTTACCAAAGGGGGTGACAATGCACTTTTTGGCATTGAGCTTGAGGCCGTGGCTTTGAAACCAGGCATCTGTCTCAGTGAGGCCCTTTTGCAGGATGTCCACATCGTTAGGCGTTTCGATTATGGCACCTAGTTTTCAGTCATCTGTGAACTTCATTAGCCAAAGACCTTCTGTGTTAGCCTGTACTTCAGAGAAGTAGATACCAAACAGGAGAGGACCCAGGACAGAACCCTGTCACTGGTCTGAAGTCAGATTTGGAGTCTGCTACTTTCACAGTGTGGGTTATGTCAGTGAGCCAGTTGGCATCCAATCTTGTGGCATAGGGATTTATACGTAGTTTAATGAGTTTATCTGTAATTCCAGAGTGGTAGATGGTGCTGAAAGCCTTGTCGAGATCTAGATAGGGTGTGTGAACCACCTTATCCTCATCTACAGCTTTGCTGACTGCTTCAAAAAAGTTTATCAAGTTTAGGAGACATGATCTGCCTTTTACACACCCAAACTAGGTGGGGTCCAGAGTTTGAAGATTACAAATGTCTTTGTTTATAAGTTCCATAATGATACATTCCATGGCCTTGCAGATCAGGCCCATCAAGCTAATGGGGCGGTAGTTCCTGTGGTCCGTGGTGGCTTCTCCTTTGTGGAGTGGGATAACTGTCACTGTGCACCATTCAGTGGGCACAAAGCCTGAGGTGAGGCTATGACTGAACATGGTACTTAGGTGTGGTGTCAGTTTGTTCTGTAGTTCATGTAGAATGCTGCCTGGGATGTTGTCAGGTTCCATGGATGCGGTGTTATTTGCTTTAGAGAGTGTGGTTTTTACCTGTCCAGCCAGGATTACATGAACTTTGCATTCTTCCGGTACAGAGATGGGCCCTTTAGGGGATGAGAGGGGAGTAAAGTTAGCACTGAACCTATCTGCCAGGACGTTGGCAATATCATTTGGTTCTGTATATTTAGTGCCATTGTGCTGTAACTCAGAGCAGATCTGAGTGTTGCCATTGAGATTCTTGACATAGCTATAGAATGCTTTGTGGTTGTCTTTAGAATCAGTGGCTATTTTGTTTTCGTAACTAGCTTTGGAGGATTTTATGAGGGATCTCAGCTTCTTACTGAGGCTGACCACAGAGTTCCTGCAGTCATGGGATTTTACTCTTTTTTTTGCAACAGTTTCTTTCTTCTGTTGTAGAGTTTGTTTATGGCAGGGGACCACCAGATTGGCTTCCTTTTTTTGGAGGATAGCATCTTGGTTCTGTTAGGGATTACACGATCCATGCACTCTTGTAAGTGCTTATAAAGTGCAATTACTTTCCCAGTCAACAAATGTTAAATAAATAAAAAAAATAAATGTATAGGATTCAGCAGTCATAACTCTATTGTCCGTCAAATAAATATATTACTATTACAGTGTCTTACAGTTCAAGACACTAAACTTGTAACATACTGTCTACAATTGACGACTTATGAACTGTTTTGCTTAATATAGTTGTACTTTAATGTCAAAAAAGTTTTTTACACATATTTTTTATCTGTTTTGAATTTTAACCAGTAAGATCTGATATTTTAGGATTTTTGAGGTGACTGTCTCTTTACGAATGGCCTGGACAGGGTTTTGTTTCTCGTGTGATTTAAGTTGTCATGTGATTGCATTTATTATTAAACCAAAATGGAGTCAGTGTATGTAGTTATGATGTGACTTCTTTATTTGTAACAGATTTCCACTAGATACAGACTGAAATTTGTTCTTGAAAGGCACAACCACAGCCTTTCTTGGATTAGTAATGTCTTTCCTAGGTTTGGGAAACACAGCTATAGATGATGCTGATGAAGAAGAGGCCCTACAACCTTTCCTTTATATATTTGTTAAAAAACTCAGTGTGAACTGGTACCCTGGCAATCCTAATAGATGAAAATTTTCAGGCACTAAACCACCTAGGCCATATGTCTTGTCTTTAATGGTATCCCTTAAGACATTATGTACCTCTTCTTTAACAAACTCTTCTTTATTTTGTTCAATTGGTCTTTTTAGAGTACATCAAGGTGGAATCGGTCCAGAATTTTTTGCAGCTCTGTATCACCCCTCAGTTGTAAGTCTTATTTTCTCAGTGTATAGCTCCTCATAGAAGGCACAGAAAGCTCTACTTGTGTTACTCTAACCCTTTTTTACCTTGCCTTCCAAACCAATGGATGATATCTGAAGCTGCCTTTGCATCTGTTTAAATCTCAAGGCCAAATGTTTTACAGACGTATTTCCTGCAGTTCAGCTTCTCATTGCCGCTCGGTCAAGGTATTGACATTGACATCCTTATCTTGCTGACTCTCATGTCACATGATCAGGCCTGCAATTGTTCATGCATGTCACACATCTTTGAACCTGGTCTTTTGAGATTTTTCACACAAATAGTGCATCTGTCTCTTTTACCTTGTCCTCCCCTGCTGTTTTGCAGAGATCTGGCACAACTTCTTTATGCATTGCACCTCTATGACTATCTGCCACAAAATCATTCGACTTTCCTTCAAAATATCTTTTATGTCTTTCATGCACTGTTTGACTTTTTTGCTAGGGCAGGTAACAAACAAAAGAAAATATTGCACTGTTACCTGGAACTTCTTAAGGTTTGATTGAAACACTTCTGGCAGTGGCTAAAATCATAATAGACCTTAAAGATATGTTTCACTACTGACATCCATAGATGGAATTCAAAAAGCAAAATCTTATTCCTTTGAAAACATTTCTTTCCACAAGTAGTTTAGCCTAAGTTCCTTTACAAAATTTCACAAAACCTTGTGGGATCTAATTGTCTCCCAGTACCAGCATTTGTTCTATCAAGAACTAGTTTCAATCATAATCAAAATATGCACAGCACCCCATTTAACCACAGAAAAGACCGATGTCTAGGATATTGCTGCCCCTGGTGGGGGTGTGGATAAGTTGATCCAAGGCATTGGAATTTATGAATTCCAGAAAACGCTGAGCAAAAGAGTTGGAACATGAGTAGTAGTGGTAGTCGGGTAGTTGAAATCGTCCATTATTAGGGTGTTGGGTTGTACCCTAATATTTTCCAATGTGTCAAGAAATGAGGAGTGGGAATCTTCGGGCATAGTGGGGGATCTGTAGCAAGCTACAATTTGGATTGCAGTCTTATCCAGAGTTAGTTGCACTTGGATAATCTTGGATGCATTATACTGAGCAACTAGCTTGGAGGTGTGGATATCCTTAATGAATATGGACACGCCTCCACCTTTAGTGTTTCAGTCCAGGTTAGGTGGCCAAAAGGTGTGGTATGAATTATAGCCTGGTAATGCAAGGGTGCTCTCTGGAGCCGTGAACAAGGTCTCTGTGACTGCACAGATGTTGATGTTCTCCATTTTAAGGAGTGCCTCGAGTGAGTGCATTTTGAGATTTAGACTTCTAGCATTGAGTAGCATTACCCTCAGATTTTGCTTGCTTGTAAAAATCTTGATAGCATCAGTTGTGCAACAGGTAGCACATTCACCTTTGATGCAATAGGCTGTGGGTTCTGTTCCCATACCAGGTAGATTGATTACTGACAGTGCACTGCAATTTTAAAGTGGAGTGGAGTATTCCTGAGTGTGTCGTCCTTTGGAGGAGATGCTAAACTGAGGCCTCATCTCCTTTAGTTGGTGGTAGCTCAGTGGATGCAAAAGAACTGAGTTAGTCTGTGTGGCACAAGGTGTAAATTTGGTAAGCTAAAAATGACAGAATAAATATAAAGCAGGGTTTGAGTCTAACAGTATATACTTTCCAGGGCCGTTAACCTAGTACATACCTATGAACCTATGACTTTGGGTGGCATGATGCCAGGGAATTTCTTGGGCTAGGCTTATATAGGCTCCAGGGCCATTAGACTAGTACACACCTATGAACCTATGAGTTTTCCCGGAGCTTCATATATTATGCTTTTCTTCTTATGAGCTTGTGATTAGCTGGACATTCACAGAGAAGATCTGTTGCACCTTAGAATGACTACATGAGTAGGACAGCTGTCCAAGCTCACCTCCCAACTGCCCAGATTTTCACATTATGTCCACAGTTTTACCTCATATTTTTGGTCTGTTCCCATATAATTTGTGGTATTCTGGCATATCTTTGAGGACTGAAGTTTCTAA
The DNA here is from genome assembly GCF_019279795.1 of Protopterus annectens. NCBI lineage: Eukaryota > Metazoa > Chordata > Ceratodontiformes > Protopteridae > Protopterus > Protopterus annectens. The sequence continues at coordinate 1,191,396,594 of NC_056725.1, read as the reverse complement.
ATAATGAGAGATATTTCAGTTTAAGACTTTATATCCTTCAGAAAATGCATGCTGATGTAAAACCCTTTATTCTATCAACTTTCTAACTTTGCAAAATTAATAATTCAGATCTGTCTTAGTTTTGATATTGGCCAGATTTCTTGTGCTAAGATGCCGAAAGGTATGTGTCAAGTCTATGTCTCTGTTTTCTAATTAAACAGCACATAGATGGAAAACCCTAATCGTTCATGTTACATTCATTTACTACCTCATTAAATCCAGTATTGTCCCAAATGCCACAACTTCTAGGGAGCCTAATGATTAGGACCCATGGTCATCATAGCTTATATCTCAACGTACAGGTTATTCTTTTTGCCACCTATTGAAATTTCTCCTTCAGAGGAAACATGGATATGGAAGATAGTTTACTTTTATGGCTCATCTACTTGTATTCATGAATAGAAACCAAGGGCACCTGAACTCAACCTGAGATGTGCATTTGTCTTCAGATGTATATTGTTTGAAGGTCTTGTAAGCAAGAATTGCTGGCAGGAATGACCAATGGTCTGTGTCTGAACATTTTTTTTTACCACAAGGAAATACTTAAGCAATATATCCCATTCATAAAGAGTATGACTGGTGTGATTTGGCCATAATAGCAAAGTCCATGTGGCCATATGAAGATACCTGTGGGTAGTTCTGCATTGCAAGCTCCCAAAGTAGATAAATTGTCATTATACAATGCCAATATTTAAAAAAAGAAACAACTTATTTTTAAAATGATTGCATTTTATTATAGACATTCATTTTTGTTGTGGTTCTTCCTACCCTGCCACAGTATCCCAGGATGTTCTTGCCATGTACTATACATGTGTGCACCCATGTATAGGTTCATAGGTTCATACTAGGCTATCTGCCCTAGGGCATTTATAAGCCTAGCCAGAGTGTGTGTGGCTTTCACCACCCCTTAGGATGAGAATACTATACCCATTAATTTGCTGTGCCTCTGTCCAGCAGTGATACAGAGATGATTCCTGGGGTAAACCTACGATCTCCCATCCACTCGTCAAGATTTCTCTTGAACAGAGTCAGTGAGGGGCTCTGCCTCACATGGACTGGGATTCTGTTCCATAGTGTAGGGAGTCTCTGGGTGATGAATCTGTCCCTCCAGCACGTCCTATTTATATCCGTGTTGAGGTTTAAGTCTCTTGCTCTCGTGGCTCTGGTGGATTTGGATTTTTTGAGGTGGAGCATGTCCATTAATTCCGGGTTGGACATGGCCTTGTATGTCAGGCACAGATCACCTCTGAGCAGACGGGATGCAACTGAATAGAGCTGGAGTTTCTTCAGTCGGGCATCGTATGACATATGTTTGAGCCCCTTTATCCTTTTGGTGAGGAACTTTTGGGGTCTTTCCAACTGCTGCAGGTGTCGGGTAAGGTACATTCCGAATGGGGCATTGTACTCAATCATTGGTCTGATAAGTGAAGAGTACAGGGTACAATGACCTCTCCTGATCTGGATGTGAATCCCTTCATGATCAGGTGGGCAATGTAGAAGGTCTTCCTAACCACTTTGGCAATGTGAGTGTCAAAAGAGAGGTTACTGTCAACTTGGGTCCCCAGGTCCCTGATAACTTCTTCCGTGTTTAATGGATTACCACCTATGTGGTAATTAGGGGTTACCTTGTTTTTCCCAAAGGGTATGACTATACATTTTTTGGCATTTAGCTTAAGGCCATGGCTCTGGCACCAGTTATCCATTTCTATGAGACCTTTCTGGAGGATGTCTGTGTCTGATGGAGTGTCAGTTATGGTGCCCAGTTTGCAGTCATCTGCAAATTTTGTCAACCACAATCCCCCTATGTTTGCCTGCACTTCAGAAAAATAAATGCCGAACAAGAGGGAGCCCAGGACTGAGCCCTGTGGGACACCGCTCGTGACCGGCTTAGAGTCTGAAGTATGTATGAAGTGACACTTGCAAAGAGCATAAGCTTTACTGCCATTAATATTACCTTTTTGTAATAAGAAGTAGGAGTGTGCGTGTATCCAACTATCCATCAAGATGCATGTACATTACTAATACACCACCAGTGTTTTTTATCACGACTTTTCAGATTTGCACATCATTTTTGTTCTGTGTTCTGTTTGACATTACATCTAGTAATTATCATACCTCATCCCCAGCTGGGCCTATTTTTCTTCCTTAGTTGTGAATCTCCTGAACAACAGAGATGAGGGATATTCAATGGGACCATCATTCATGCTGTGGTGAACGTTGTTTATGTCAATACCAGCATCTTGCTTATGGGGATATTTGAATGGCCTAATCCCATCTCCTGAGTAGGGTTATTAGCATCTCACATCAGAGTAGTGTAGGGATTCACAATGCCTTGCTTCCACTATTGTAGACTTCCATGCACTTGCTACTAAGAACTACCAACAGATGGGCCAAAACCCATCCTTATTATACCTATACAATGCTCCCTCTCTTCTAAGGTATTCTGGTCGCATGTATCCTATTCTGCCCTACACTCATCCTCAGGACAGGTATCCCTGCCCTCCACTACCAGCTCTGTTAGACACTTATGTGACTAATTGAGCTTCGGTCACCTGGGCTCTAGCCAGGGCATCATCTGTCTGTGTCATCTGAGCTGCCATAAAATGCATCATTTTATCTTAGATGGAAGTACTATATGTACATGTTTGGAGTTTTTCTCCACAGGCCTCTACTGAAAATGGACATTTACCCATTCAGACTTTTCATAGGTTCATAGGTGTTTACTAGGCTACTAACCACAAGGGTCTTTTTAAGCCTAACCATACATCTCAAGGTGAGACTCAAACTCTGTATCTCGTGTTTGTAAGGCAAACATCATAACAATTATGCCGACCCCCTTACTCTCTTATGTCAAATCCCCCACTTCTTTCTACCAGTACAGAAATATATAAACAAATAAATGTGTGTAATAGGGCAGCATTTTATTCTAAGCTATGTAGATTTCCCATTTTCATTTCTGCACTTAATGGCATGAAGAAAATGGTGTTTGCATTGCTTCCTAGCTAATTAGTTCTAATATATTTTGTAGCTGGACGTTTTAATTTACCACAACACATTGTAGTGAGCAGCCCATTACTCTGAGGTTTCTGAAGTATAATGAGCCTTTATTGCATAATTCTCCACAAGCTGTGATAAATCAGAAGTGGTAATTATAATAGTTTTGGCACTGGTATTTGTCTAAACAAGGGCTAGTCCATGAGGATATCTGCCCCTGAAACTGTAGGCTAAGATTCATTCTAAGAACATACATTCCAGGGGGTGTCTGTCCACAAGTGGTTCTCTGAGGGCACGGAATATAGTGCATATCTCCTAAAACCTGCAACAGTAACAGGGTTTTCCTACTTTAAGACAAAGGTTGCCAATGGTTGCTTTCCACCTTTATAGAGACTTTTTCCTTCCCTGAAAATCACTCTTACAGGAGCTGTCATTTCCAACTTATTAAAGGTTTTTTTCTTGTCAGGCTCAAAGTTTTCAGCCATCATTAAAATACAAATGCCTGTGTCTGACTGTTTTTTATGCTCTTTCCCATTAACTACATTTTTAGTCTGCTGTGCTTTTAATACTATCATTCATTCTTTCTATATTATGGAACATTTTGTTTTAGAAATGCTTACACACATTTATGTCTAGAGTTTAGCGGTATTGTCATATGTGAGTGCTCCCAAGTACTGGGATTATGTGCAGAAATTAAATGAAATAGGCACTCCAGAAATATGATCTTTCATAACTATTTCCCCTCCATTAAATCACTTCTCACTTGGCTTCTACCTCATATATTTATTTAAATTAAAAATTTACAAAATTAAGGTTTTCTGGATCAAATCAGTCGATGAATACTCAGAAATAAAAACTGCAGTTAATTGACAAATTATTCTAAAGTGTCAAGGAAAAACTAAAAATACAACTTCTGCCATCAGTTTTATGGGTGCTCAGTCTACCATATGGTGTGCCTTCTGTGGAAGGTTGGGCATCGGGCTGGCAACTCGACACAGTAAAAACTCCACTGCCAATCATGAGCAGACAAGATGATCCACTGGCGTGACCTCTAACCGGGAAAAGTCGAAAGAGAGAGAGAGAGAGTCTACCATATGGTGGGTCCAAATTCAGCCCAAGACCTACACCAGCTTGTTCAGGAGGACATCCACTGATGAGAAAACAGGCTGAATTACACCTATGGTGGCTTAGAGTTAAAGGAGTATATTTCTAGGCTTCATGG
>NC_056725.1:1191382339-1191389839 GCF_019279795.1 Protopterus annectens | reverse complement strand
GGTATGCATACCTTCTTAGGGGATTACATATTATTAAATTCTGGAAGTAAGACAAAAAGAAATGTTTAGCATAAGCAATTTATAGTTAGCATAAAATAGTTGAATAAACAATCGCCTTTTTTAAATCACCCCCCACCTCCACCCAAGCAGTGAAGGTAAAGGCGAGTAGGTACGCATACCTTCTTAGGGGATTACATATCATTAAATTCTGGAAGTAAGACAAAAAGAAATGTTTAGCATAAGCAATTTATAGTTAGCATAAAATAGTTGAATAAACAATTGCCTTTTTTAAATCACCCCCCACCTCCACCCAAGCAGTGAAGGTAAAGGGAAATGTCCTTAACAACATTCTCCGGTGATCTTACACTTTCATACATACTGGCAATGTTTGGCAAAGAAATTAATCAACAGAATACAGCACTTAATTCCATGTTCAATGAATGCTACAATTCACAGTCTGAATGTTGCTAATAACGTACTGTAGAAAACTATGACTTAATTATTTACCCTTAATGGACAATGTGAGCAGTGTTTCCTGATTTGCTAAGGGGCCTAGCATCTATCAATATTCCTACAGTAAAGGAATTCCTACAGTAAAGGAATGCAGCTATGAAGATATAATGAATATTTTCTAGTGGATCTGCTGAGGAAATATATGTATATATTTTGCGATCAAAACTGCTCTTTATTTTTATTAAATTCATCAGAATATATTTTACTTTTCTTTTTATTATTCAGGTAAAATCTGCAAATAAAAACTGTTATTATCAAAGAGGCAAAGATTACTGACTACTTTACCTTTTATTTACCTTTTGGCTGTACATATCGCCCAAACATATCAGACATCAATAGTGTTTATTGCATAAAGGATGATAAAATATTTTGCCATAATTAAACAAAAATGCTGGGAGCAGACCAGCTGACTTTCTGTTGCCAGTACATGCAATGATTTTTGTAAAAGGAAATGTGTTATAATTACAGGAAACAGTATAGCTACGTACTAATGATTGTGGCACAAAATCCTTGAAGCCAGGAGCAAAATACAACTGAAAACTGATGTTTCTGTTTATTATCAACAGGCAAGTCTCAGCTTCAATGAAAGGACAGGCAACAAACAATCTTTATTTTTCCATTATGTTTTCTCACCTCACCACAATGCAAGAATTTGTATCCAAACTTATAATCCATGTTTCTGTCTGCTCTTGTTTTTAACAAATTCCAGTAATATGAACACCCACTTACCACATCTGAAAACTAGTCAGAGACAAAGCATTCTTAGTTCATTTATATTTTCTAAATGATTAGACTATATGTAATTAGCAGCTATGCAAATTATGTAAATGTTATAATTAATGATGTAATTAGCATGGCAGTTATCTGTCTTCGGCTGCAGGTTTCAAATAGTCTGATTATAATTTTCCTTCTATAACTGTATCGTATCCATCTTATTACAACTTGAAGTGGGCATTTATCTTGACTTTCAGTAGTAAGTATGACTGAATTTTGACAGAAATGGGTCTACTTTCTTTGGCTTATCACCTGTCAACAAACAAAGACAATAAATAAATACACAAATAGAAATCCCAAGCTACAACTTATAGGGGGTGAGGGCTTCTTTTCTGGAGCAAATGGTAATTCTAATTTTAGTGATCACACTTCTTGAAAGCATGAAAAATGCTGTGTTAAATGCTGTTCATAGAAAATGTTCTTCGAAATATAGTGATTGTGAAAACACTTATGACTCCAATCAAACAGTTCCTTCCTTTGTGACTCCAGCCAAACTGTTCCTTCCCTTTATGACACCAATCAAACTATCCTTCCTTTGTGACTCCAATCAGACTGTTCCTTCCCTTTGTGACTCCAATCAAACTGTTCCTTCCTTTATGACTCCAATCAAACTGTTCCTTCCTTTGTGACTCCAATCAAACTGTTCCTTCCCTTTATGACTCCAATCAAACTGTTCCTTCCTTTGTGACTCCAATCAAACTGTTCCTTCCTTTGTGACTCCAATCAGACTGTTCCTTCCCTTTGTGACTCTAATCAAACTGTTCCTTCCTTTGTGACTCCAATCAAACTGTTCCTTCCTTTGTGACTCCAATCAGACTGTTCCTTCCTTTGTGACTCCAACCAAACTGTTCCTTCCCTTTGTGACTCCAATCAAACTGTTCCTTCCTTTATGACTCCAATCAAACTGTTCCTTCCTTTGTGACTCCAATCAAACTGTTCCTTCTTTTGTGACTCCAATCAAACTTCCTTCCCTTTTCTTCAAAGAGGGATAAAGTGCAATGTTTACACATAATAATGTCGTGAGGGGGGGGGGGCAGGGTTCAGCATGTCATAGGAAACAGAAATAATGGAAGGAAAATATGTTTTTTCAGAAATAAAATTTAGTTAATTGCTGTCTTTCAAATTCCATCCAAGTCTTGCACTGCAAACTCCTAACAGATCCATGCTCTGTATGTAAATCTATAAAACCATCTTCACATCCATATCAAGGGTACTACGTCCTAAAACAAAGCAAGACAAAAATAGGTAAGTGCTTAAAGTACAAGCCTATGGATCCACTGCGTCAGTCTGTTTCTCCACTGATTAAGAATGTAGTAATTAGAATATTTTTCAATTGTTTATACATCTGTGGGACCCTGTCTCAGAAATTCTGCAGTTGCCATGATTTAAATTCTATCATTAAAGATAATTCATAAAGCAGTTGTGAAATCATCAACTGGATTGGACTTTTACAATGATACTATAATGGTTCAAAAGTATGACTATCAGATGATTTTTAGTAAAAATCTGTTGTCAAATTATCTATAATGATCAAATTTAGGAACCCACTTTTAATTTTATGAACATTTGCTTAACACTGGTAAAAGAATGTCCAGAGATACCTAAGTCTGTGTCAATATCTGGTAAAAGACAATACTCTAGGCTGGTTCTAAGTTTTTAAACATGTCTTTAGAAAACCAACAGATATTGTAACATTGAAAATATCTAGCATGCACAGATTATGTTCCAAGACAGAAAAAATGGCATATTTTATAATACTCTGATTCTGACAGAATAGCAGTGGCTTGGAGAGAGCTGACTTTGAAATTATTATGGACAGCAGTTTGTCAGGAAAAGCCTGGCTATTTATTTTCTATTTCTCTTGCTATCTGGGGCATAGCTTTGTTAATATCTTAATTTATTTAACCTTAGCTAACACTATAGTGGTCCACTGTTTCTCATAGTGTGACAGCCATAAAGCTTTTATCCATCACCGTATAAATTTCTCAGTTTATTAACCATGATTAAGCTAAGCAGGCCATTCATACCCCCTCAGCCTTCAACTGCTGAAATAACAACAAAAATAGTATTGTAAAACCAATGAAAAGTATAGCAGCATTGTAGATATCTGGGGACAGGTTCATAAGTTTATACTAGGCTAACAACCACCAGGGTCTTTACAAGCCTAGCCATGCGACCTAACCTAGTTCTGCCCCAGAGGTCCTTGGACACCTATATGGTTAGGCATGTTAGTAAAGATGTAGCTAAGGGTTATGTGGAGGAAGGGTGATAGGAATTAATTTACCTAATGCTGACCTCTATCCAACAGAGACTTGGGGGCCACACAATGTGCAATTTCCCATCAAATGATCAAGATCTCTTTGGAATAAGGTAAGGATGAACTCTGCTTCATGTAGATGGGGAACTTATTTCTTTGTGTGGGGATTACTTGAGACACATATCAGTCACTCCAGCAGATTCTATTTATGTTACAGATAAAGTTCAGAGCCTTGGATCTAGTGTTTCTGGTGCTGCTTTCCTCGTGGATGTGCAAGAGATCCATCAGAGCTGGATCTGAGGATGTCATTTGCACTTGGCATAGATAGCCTATCAGTAACATGTAGGAGAAGGAGATAGGACCTTAAAGCCATCTGTATAGGACAGGATATTAATTCCCTGGATTCTCCTGGTATGGAACCTTTGAAGGTGTTCCAACTGTTGCAATTGCCTGGTTAGGTACATGCCAAAGGGGGCATTTTACTCATTGATGGGTCTGATAAGGGCTGAGTAGTATGGTACTATTACTTCCTTGGACCTGGATGCCATACCCTTGCTTATGAGTTGGGTGATATAGAATGTTTTTTCTAACATTCTGGTCTGTGTTTTGGTCAAATTCCAAGATAACTGTCTGCATATATTCCCAGATCTCTTACTATCTTGTCAACTCTTAGGAGTGTTTTACTGATGAAGTAATTAGCCCGGTTGGATTATTTCCCAAGGGGGACTATAATGCATTTCTTTGCATTGAGTTTTAATCCTTGGCTTTCACACCAGTTATTTGATTGTGTTAGACCCTCTTGTAGGATGTTGATACTGTGGGAGGAAATCTATGATATCTCAAAGTTTACTGTCATTTGCAAATCTGGTAAGCCAGAGGGCTTTGACTTTAGCTTTGACTTCCGAGAAGCGGATGCCAAACAAGAGTGGCCCTAACACAGAGCCCCCGAGTACTCCACTGATGACTGGTCTCTTGTTGGAGAAGGTCTCACTGATCTTGACTTCTTGGGTCCTATATGTGAGCCAGCTGGCAATCCAGTGAGTTATGTAGGGATTTATGCCTATTTCTGAGAGTTTGTCAACAATACCTGAGTGGGGTATTGTATCAAACACCTTGGCTAACTCAAGTTTAGCAGTATGCACTGTTTCCCCTTTATCTATAGAGATGGTGACCCTCTTGAAGAAGTCTATCAGGTTAAGTAGACAAGACCTTCCATTAATGGAGCCAACTGGGATGAATCCAGTATCTGTAGGTTGCCAATGTCCTAGCTGATAATTTTCATGATAATTCATGCCGTAGCTTTCCATATTAAAAATGTCAGACTGATGAGTCTGTAGATCCCAGGGTCAATTGATGGTCCACCCTCATGACTAGAGATGACCATTGCAGCCTTCCATTTACCTGGCATGTAACCTATTTTGAGGCTGTAGTTGAACAGCGCCTTAAGTGGTCCTGCTGGGTCATGTTTTAAGCTAGTTTGGAAGCAACTGGGGATATTGTTGGGGCCCAATGAAGCAGTGCTTTTGGCCTTAGCTATCACCTGCAAGACCTGCTCCCTGTTGATAGCTGGGAGAAGGATATGCTAGAAGCGATCACACAGGGTGTAGTGGGCAGGGAGTGGAGTGTAAAGCTAGAATTAAATTTATCAGCCAGTAGGTTTGCTATGTTACTTTGGTCAGTGAAGTCTGTGCCATTTACCACCAGCTCCAAACACTACTGAGTATTATCTTTAAAGTTCTTGACATAGCTGAGGAAGGCCTTGTGATTGTTTTTAGACTGTGATGCTATACTGACCTTGTAATCAGCCTTGTTGGACTTCATTAGACCTGTTAGTTTCTTGTTTAGTTGAATTAAAACAATGAGTGAGAAGGTCACTGAAAAACCAATCAGTAAAAACAAAATGAAAAATCCAGCAAAGCTAGAACTTCCACTTTGTGACCTCCCAAATTTCTTGTATCAGAGGCACATGGGATATATGCAAATGATCAAATCAGACAGCCTTTTTCTCTATGAGAGTTGCTCATTTAGATTTTGACCTTGGCATTTTTAATTTTCTTATATAGCCTGTTAAGGTAAAGATTCCACCAGTGTGGTTTGTTTTTGGTGTTAGATCTGGGCTTACTTCTTGTAGGTACTGGAGCTAAAAATGCAGCCATTTACTTGTTTGTACAGGGTTTCTCTAAATCTGTATAGGTAGCTGTGTTCTCGGGTTTGGGGAAGCTGTGAATTTTGTCAAACTGTCACTTAATAGGATGTAGTTTGCTTTAGAATTCTTCCTAACTGTTACGGATATATTTGGGTTTTCCAGGTTGATTTTTATTTCAAGGAAGACAGCTTTGTAGTCTGACATCACCAATTAAAACATAACATGGGGAGGGGGTGCAATGCCCTCCCATGTTGTTGAATGAAATGCTTTTTAACTTCAGATTTACAAGTGATATAAAACAGAACACGACAGACTCATTAATCCCTCAAGCCAGGGCATCATTAAATTATTTACAAATTATTTTCCATTGTTTGTACCTATATATGGAGAGATGTGCTCTGTAGCATTATTTACTACTGAATAAACTAGCTTTCGGTATAGTAAAAACAGTTTGATTCTTCTCAGGAAATGTGCAGTTCTCAGTTCATAGGTTCATAGATTAGTACTAGGCTAACTGCTCTTGCGAGACATTTTAAGCCTAGCCAATTATCCCCTGTGAGATTCAAACCCTGTATCTTGTGTTTGTAAGGCAAGCACCTTAACCATTAGGCCACCCTCCCAACTCCTATTGGAAAGTGAAAGGTCAAAAGCTTATGATAACCCATAAGTTATTCTAATTATGTGACCCTAATTTAGGACAAAGTTCCCTGGTTTTCAACTTTTTATCTTTTCTCAGCAGCTACAAGATGAGCATTCTGCAAATAGTTCTGGGTGCTTTGTTTTTGTGGTTATGTGTATGAGAGGAGGTTAGCTGAATTTATAGTTGGTATTTATTTTAAAATTCTTTTCTCATTACAGATGCACAAATCAACACTGGAGCTACTGCCTCCAACTTTACTTCTCAGTATCCCCTTTTATCCTAATCTTCCTACAAGTGTGTCAAGTGTGTAGATGCCTTGCACTCCATTTGCGTTCATTATTTTATACGTCCATGCATGTAACAATGAAAATGAATCCTGCGCATCATCAACTTAATGCAAAGTTAGCACAAATGCACCAAAACTAAGCAAGTGAAACTCCCTCAAGAGTATTACAATGGGTGCTGCTGTAGGTGGAGCAAGCCCTGCTTTCTTTATGCAGTCTGTCAGCATGTAAAGCTTGATAAAGTGAGTATGAACAGTTTTGGACACCCTCTCTACATATGTATGCATTTGCATGGGTAAAGGGATTTTTATATAGTGCATAATTCTCCCATTTGTATCTGAGATCACTTAAATGTGCTACCATCCTTAATTTCCAAGGTAAAGAAGTTTGTCCCACATAAAATATGCCACACAGATAAATGGTCATATAAAAATCCAATCAATAGTCCAATAAATAAGTAACTTATGTAAAATATTTTGTTTTACAAACATATGGGCAATGGACACAATTACCACAGGGTGAAAAAAACATGCATCTGTGGTACCTTAGGTAAACTATTTCTTATAGTTTAATATCTTGAAAATTACTGACATAACTTCTTACTTTTTTGTAAACAAACTTAAAATTTAAGTTGACAAAATACTGGAAAAGTCTATCTTCTGATAGCAAATGTCAATGTTTTTGAATATGTTTAATCCAAAAATATTTGTTCCATGAATGTTAGAGAATCAATCCAAATCCACTGGTGGATATCAGTCACAGCCCTTTATAGGTCAAGGTTTGCAATCAGTAAGAACTGTAGGTGCATTGTTTACCATGAGTAATGCTTTATAGTTTATAACCACTGTCAAAAAATCTGCTGGATAAACCATCTGCTTTATCTTCA
>NC_056725.1:1191327339-1191379839 GCF_019279795.1 Protopterus annectens | reverse complement strand
ACAAAATACAACCTGCCACAAAGATCGTGAGGGAATATACATTGCTATTATGGGTGTGTCTCTCCAACCAACACACCCATATTAGACTACATACTATTTACTTAAAAAGCCACTCCACTCTCTAAGAACAAATGTCTCCCATTACCTTTTACAAAGTATTTACACACACACACACACACACACACACACACACACACACACACACACACACACACACACACACACACACACACACACACACACACACACACACACACACACACACACACACACACACACACACACACACACACACATGCATACAGTTTTTTAGCAGAATTCTTCTGAGTTTTCCACAGCTTTTACCTCAATCCTGGTAGTACCATCGCCACCCTAAGGAAAATCAGGGGCTCCCAGTTACCCGTCTGCTCTTATTTTGCCAATTAATATCTCTTTCACTTTTAGTTAGTTGAAACAGTCTTTAAGGCATGCCCCGTATACTTTTCCACCACACAGTGTTAATAATGGTTACTCTCTTCTCAGATAGACAATGGTACATAAATTTACTTGTAATAAGGTTCAGCTACAAGAGTCTAAGGATAAATAAAATCAATTTTACTGAAATAATAAAAAATATAAAAAACAAATGCAGAGTAAAATATAAATAGAATGAAACACAAGTAAAATTAAAATAAAATGCAATAAACATAGGATGAATACAGAAACAAAAAATAACTCCAGATATCTAAGTTCCCTATCCAGTTGCTCCAAGAAATACAGTCACTGAAACAGCTAGTTTTCCACAGACAGGAAAATCCCACACACAATTCAGCAACCATTTCTTTTCCAGTAATACACAGTTATATAGCGAAAGTCCTTTGCCAGTTTCTTGTGACCTCATCTTTACTATAGAGACAGGTCATAAACCATCTATTACCACTCTCAGGACCACAGTAATCTGAGTTTGTCAAAACACTGGCATGTCTATTTCTTCTAAATTTAATCCCATTTGGGTTTCAAAAGTTCCATTAGCCATTATATTCCAATGCTGTTTTATCCATACTTGCTATATCAGGTCAAGGTGCTAGCCTGTCTGGAGAACTGGCACATTTCTGATACCTGAGCCATCTGGACAAACAAAAACATCTTTGTTTTTATCATAATAACATACGTTGCAGATAAGCATACCAGAAACATTCTTTACTCAGCCTGGCATCAATACATTTCACAGACGTTCCCTTTTAGCCTGGCATTACCCCTGACTTCACAGCATCTCATTTCACCACTGAACAGAGATGGTCTGTGTTGGACACCTGCATACCGATGCTCATACCTCTCATCCTCTTCCTACAATAAATCTAGACAAAGCCTAAAATAATGAGGAGGGTTAATGGTCCAAACATAGGGACATATTTTAAACATTGCTCTAATAAACATAGAGAGTTGCTAGAATAAAAGGGTTTGCATTAGCTTGCATTTTTCTGAAGGATATGAAGTCTGAAACTCAAACATATCTCATTATTTAGTAACTTCACTCCTCAGTGATTTGCCATTAAATGACATTTTATGTAAAACAGACCAAAAAATATGAAAGAAAAATCTGGTCATTCTGCAAAAGTCTGGACAGTCAATAGGTATACTGTGTCTTGGTAGTCTAGGACTAAATTCAGAGTTTAGCCCATGGATGTTCTGTGGTAGGTAAGAGGTTTCTGTGACTGACATGAGTCTGCCAAAAAAAGAAAATAAAGATTTCTTCTTTTCACTTCACCCAAAAATAATACAACCTGGTGATCTGAGAACATCCGTTATGAGTTTTAGTCTTCAGATCAGTGCATTTAAATATTATTTGTATATTAGTCCATGTTAGGACTTACTACACATTACTGCATAGATATTAACCCGCAGATGTAGGCCTGTTTATTCAAGATTTACTGATACACCTTATAAGGGTTGACTTATTTAAGAGAACCTAGATGAATAAATAACTGAATTAAGCCATTCAAAGAATCAGTATTGTTAATTATAAGACCTCTAGTACCTAAAATTCTGCTTTTATGAAAAAATAATGAAGTACTTCTCTTTCTGACTCTTTGCTATGAAATTTAAGGAAGAGGTCTATGATTCTTTAATGCTCATAGATTGAGATGCAAACAGAAATTGTACAGAAATTATTCTATCACTTGGGAGCTGATGGTAAATTTCAAGAATGTTAGGTCCATTTCTCTTAACTAGGTCTTCTGATAAAGGCTTTTTACAACCCAGAACTTAGTCTCTCATACAGTTTGCCTTTACATCATTGCACAAACCCATGTCGTTTCATAGACAATGTTGTACATTTTTAACCCAGCTTTAAAATACAGTGCTCAGTAAAATGCTTTGACCTTTGCAATAAGACTCATTGCTGCAAACATAAATACTGCCAAACAAATAGCAGTCATTTGTTTTCTTATTACTAAGCCAACAGACCATGGTACTACAGCATTACGCTCATTATATTTTATAGAGACACCCACCCTTCTTTATGTTTTGCATGACCATCTGTTTTAAAAGTGCCTGCTAAATTATTTTAGACAGATGTATTAGTATAAAATTATAGCATACAACACAAGCAACTTAAAGAATTATACTGAAGCATTAAATCTTTGTAAAGCTGCTTACTCTGTTATGCAGAACAGCTGTAATCTCTGAAGCTCTGATGCAGCAGAGAGAAAGCAAAGGACAGGAACAAATTGCCATGACTGTTGCAGTGTTTTAGCATTTAAAAGGCCCAGCCCTATTAGTAAATAATGTAGCACATTAAAATGTCCAAGAAGGAAAGCAAATGAAGAAGTTCCCTCCTATTACTCAGCTGAGAAAAAATGTAGAAATACGCATTGTATGTTGTAGAGTAAGGATTGAATATCAGCAGGTGAGCCACAGAATGTGATGTTCAGCATTTACTGCAGGAGTTATATAGCTGTGTATAGTGATAGCATGTAGGGAAAATGTACCTGCCTTATATGTACCACAGTGAAATACTTACTGTGTGGCAGTTGATGAAAATAAGGCTGAACATCTTTTTTTCACCTTTCCATGGTTTACTACTCTTCCAGCTGTCATTGTGTCTCATTCTCATCTTATCTTTGGGATGATGCACATCTGTGACTAAATGCACCTACCCTGCCTACCCACTGGCAATACTACCCAGGATCAGGGACAGCCCCTTATACAGCTGATTGTGACAGAAACACATTTGAGCACAGAGCTCACAACCCCCTCCTCTTTCTTCACATAGGCCATACGAAGCTCCTGCTATGTAACTGCAGTAGTGTCCAGGCGTAAAGGTGCACGATGAATTATGCGTTATTTGAACCTAGAATACTTGTACCGCACCATAGTAAACACACAGATCACTGAGATGGTATAGAATGGCCTTTGCACCTTAGAAGGAAAGCAATAGGCATGTCAAAAAATTTCCTTTCTAAGCTCATCTCCTGGAATCATTTAAGGATCATCTGATCATCTGACAAGTACTTCATTCACATGACTTCAATGATAATAAAGTCCACCTCATCTGGTGTTTAATTGACGGCATGGATGTTACACTGTTGGTATCATATCGCTCAACTGTCCAGATTTTTGCCTCATATTTTTGCTCTGCTCCTCATAAGATTTGTGGTTTTCTGGTAAATCAGCATGGACTGAAGTTACTAAACAATGATACGCGTGAGTTTCAGACTTCATATTCCTCAGAAAATGCATGGTAACATAAAACCTGTTATTCTAGCAACTTCCTAAGTTTATAAGAGCAATATTTAAAATGTGTCCTTATTTTGGGATGTTTGTCCCCCTGTATTTTAGGCTTTGCACAGATTTCTTGAGCTAAGAGGTTGAGAGGTATGGCTGGTATGTATTTTTCATTTCTGCAAATGAAAGCAGTCTCTAACCCTTGGGACTAGTCATGTGCCCTTGTCTTCCAATGTTACACATTCTAGGAAGCAGCCATGAAATTAATTATGTTTGCTGAACTTTTCTGACTGATGAGACTAAGAGGAAGCACCACCTTTGTTGTTGAATCATTATAAAAATTCTAATGCACTTAATTCTATTCTCTGTTGTGCCATTTTACAAAAATTTAACAGATTGCTTTCATTTTGCAGGTGTACTATGGCTACTGTCACTTAGCAACATAATGGTTCAAGTGACTACACAATAAACTTCAGAACTATAAATCACAGGCATTTATCCTTTTGTAGCTTGGCCTTGTCTACCGCTTCTCAAAACGGTCTCCCTGGAACCCCAGAGGTCTTAAAAAATAATTTTATGCTGCAAGAGATTCAATCAGCAAAAGCCATTATGTTGATTGTGACACGACAGAATTAATCAGAACTCTACCTTTTGTGCTCATTAATAGCTACATTTCAGCCCTGACTATTCTTAAACGAATGGCACTGCATTACAAATAAATAGAATGCATCAAAGACATTAATAATGATGAGTCTGTTACAAGTTACTGACACCAGAAAAGGAATATTAAACCACTCCATTTCAAATATATTTACAGTTAGCAGTTTTTGTTTTAGATTTCAGTTTAAAAATAAAAATGATTTATAAAGTAAGGAATTCACAACATTCTTAGTAATGTTTACATGCTTAATGCCAAATATGATAAATAAAGATTCCTGCCACAATCCATGTAGCATGTTCAGACAGTGTACGATGATGGAGAAGGTTACACAATAACTACATGTTACCAACTACTATCTATAACTAAAAGACCAAAGCAGAATTGGTTCCATACATCATGGTACGCCATCAATCACAGGGAATGTAGGAGGCAGAAGGAAAGGGAAAACTGCATGAAATGTAAAAACAGTCACATTGAAATGCAGAAAATGAGGAAAATACAATGCAGAGGGAGACAAACTCTATGTGAATTAACTCAAAACAGTAGAACATCTTGCTCAACTTACAAAATGGCCTAGATTTGTTTGGGTTGACATAGTAGCTTGAATTAAAAAGAAGGATGACCTTAAATCTCTGTTGTTGGGTACAGGCTTACAGTGCAAAAAAGGTATAATGCAATTAATGCCAAAAGGTTTACAATGCAATTTACAACAGTCAGATTTTCTGTTTCCCATACCTAAATCTTGACCCAACAAGCAATCACGATATGCTGCAAAACTAAATCTAAATTCATGGCATCATGTGCAACCTATGTACTTCACAAAGTACATAGGTGTTGACTATGCACAGTGCCAATGTATGAAATATGGCACAGCAAAACTGGTTAAGGTTCCTGTATGTGTAGTCATTCAATATCACTACATACATAAAGATGTATGTGTATATCTGTCTGTCTATGTCTATATATACAAATATCAATATATATATATATATATATATATATATATATATATATATATATATACATATATACATACACACTTGCACACAATGGGCAATTCACTGCAATTGAGTGCAGTGTTGCAGTATTAACAACAGTCCTACATCACTGCTTGGCTTTGCTTCATATCTTCTGGGCAGATGAGTAACAGTAACAAACGTCTGTAGCATCTATTAAGTACAGGAGGAATAGAGGCAGTTGGGTTGCAGTGCTGTTAGAAGGTGTAAGAATGCAGCAATACAACTTTGGATAGGTGTTGGGGGCAGTGCTGTTAGACTAATATAATAGTGACAAACCTAATAGATGCATTATTTGTACCTGATAACATGGTGCTGGAAGTGATAAATGGCAGTAGAAGTTCATAACACTATACTACATGCAATGTCATGCTGTACTAGATACTGGAAATGGCAGATCACCATAAGATTTTCCTGCTGCACTGTCCTGGCACAGAGCAAGTCATATAGTTTAAAGCCTCAATTAACATGGTAGTGGCAGTGAGAATAGTTTAATTTGCAAGTCAAGGCAGTGGCGGATATGATTATACTGGAATTCCCACTGGAGGGTGCTCTTTTGCATCCCTTTCAAAGACGTCCATGACCATCATGCTTGTGTGCATGTTACCTGGTCATGGGATGTGTTTGCTCTTACCTGTCTTTAATTCTATCATTTGTGGTCTCTGACAACTGGGTTCATTATTTTGCTGCCCGCTGATGCTATGCTAAGTAACGCTTCACATATGCTTCGGCAATGGGCTTGTGGCCGCTATTTTCACTCAGTAGTTCTATGCCTGCACATACATAATTTGATCTTCTGATTGATTTTTTTAACTGCAGTTCTAGCAGTAGGCAGTCATTTGCAGACCTACTATGTACCTGCCATCTTCCAGTATATGTGCATTCTGAGAGGTCTTTTGGCCTTTCACAAACTGGGTAGAGCATGTTATGAAAAGTGCAGAATGTACCAGCCTAGCACAACTGAGTGCCATGCTTTTGAATAGCTCTCAGCATCAAAAAAGAGCATTTAGCTCACTACAAAAGCTGTCTTTTTTGTACTATATGTTTTAAGAAAAGTGAAATGTGACAATGCTTTGCTACAGTGTAAAAATTAAATAAGTGATAATAAAATGCTAAATCAAAATGAAAATTCATTCACAATCTGCAAATTTCAGAATAAGGCAGAAATCTCATTTTGTGTGGCACAATTTTCTTTTCTTGTTTTTTTTTTTTCCATTGTTTTCACCTAATCTTGCATCAGTATTTAGATTTCTGGCTTAAGTTTCATACTAGTCTGAGTCATATCTCTCAACCTCTAAACACAGAAAAATCTGGACAAACCCAAATATAATGGGGAAGCAAAGGCCCAAAATCAGGTGCAGATTTTAAATATTCCTATTATAAACTTAGAAACTTGCTAGAACAACAGGTTTTGCATTTGCATGTGTTTTCCAAAGGATATGAAGTCTGAAAGTCAAATGTGCATAATTCTATAGTGGCTTCATTCCTCAATGATTTACCAGAAGAAAACATACATTTTTTTAAGAATAGACCAAAAATATGAGGCAAAAATCAGGATGTTCTGTGAAAATCTGGATAATTAGGAGTTATAGTCTGGGTTCACAGGGGTTATTTCCTTTTTGCATCATAGAGTCAGTCTTCTGTCTGGTAGGTTTAGCAGTAGTTGGGTAAGCAAAGACTGAAATAAACAACATTTCTAGAGGCTAGCAGTTGCTCAGCAGGGTTTTCTAAACAGAGGCACTAGTCTTTATAGTATCAACACCATACAGCATACCAAGGTGCATTTCTTGGATCCATATACACACATTTATGATTTTATTTTTAAAACAGTGGCAAAACATGTGTTTGCCTAGGGGCATGACCCAAACAAAGTGTACTGTGAGCTGGCACAACAGACAGTCTACAGAAAAAAGTCAAATGAGTGCACAAGTCCCATGGTAAAAAAGTGCTCAATCCTAGTAGGAGCACTAGTGCCAGGACTAGAAAAAAAACAGTGTAGAATCCGAAAGGCATGTAAACAATCCTACAATGTAGATAGGCTATGCTTCAGGGAGGATACCCCCCATTGTTGAAGGAAGCAATAGTCCAGAAAAAAAAAATGATAAGCCAAAAAAGGGCCATAAAGATGATAGAGTGGACTTTTGAAGGAAATTAAGAAATTATGTATTGTTACTATTATGCAAGAAGCCCAGAATTTATAGATAGAAGATACTGCAACAGATTAAGTGAGAAATTAGAGGAAAGAGAAGTACTGGCACAATAAAAACTGCCAAAAGCTTCAAATGCAAATTTATGTTCATTAATGCAACTGATTCATGAAAAAACATTATATAGACCAAGAAACCTTGGGCCATTTGGAAAAAAGAAGTGACTGAGGAAGTGCAAAAGTGTAAAGAACAAAACCTAGACATTTTTGAAAGGTATTAAAAAGAAGTGTGGACATAGGAAAGAAAGAAAGAAAGATCTGATATGGTGCAATATTTATGCAAATGAGAAAGCCAAACTAATCAATACAAAAAAACGTAGCTCCAACATTACTTGAAGAGAAATACAAGTATAAAGGCACCCAGATATGGAAAATTTCACAATGCAAATATAAAAGATCACAAAGGGAGACCACAGAACAGAAGATCAGTAAATACAAGTTAAATAAATAGAAAATGAAGTTATGGAATACCTGTGAAGTAAAGGATTTAGTGTAGAAAGAGGTTAGCTCAAAGCATGATAGAACAATTAGTCCCCAATTAATGAGAAACAGGTGGAGCAGGAGACATCTGAGGAAGAAATATGGACATGGGAAAGAAAAAGAGATTTCATATGGTGCAAAATGTATGCAAAGGAGAAAGCAAAACTAATCAGTACAAAAAAGTAGCACCAAGGATATTTGAAGAGAAATACAGGCAAATGCATCCAGACAAGGAAAATTTGACAACACAAAAAAAAAAATAAGAAAACAAAGGAAGAAAGTAGAAAAAATTATTAATAATTTAGAAGTTAAAGAAATAGAAACTGAAGTTATGGAATACTTGTAAAGTGAAGGATTTAGTGTACAAAATCCAACTCTGGTAACATCACAGCATGATGGAACAATGAGTCCCCAAATTAAGGAGAAACAGGTGACACAGGAAGCATCTAAATCAGTTGCCACATGAGGATACCTTGGAACCTTGGGTACAAAACCAGCACAAAAGTTCAGTTGGAGTTGCACAACAAGGAAAGGAGCAGGAAACAGTGGCAACTCTGAAGCAGTCAAGGTTATAGGTCAGTGAGCTCCCATATGAAAGAGCAATGGATGATGCAGGATGCAGCTGAAGAGAATATGCCACAGGAAGATCTTGAACTTTTGGTAGAATGCCTGCAGGAAAAGCAGAATAAAGAATGTACCCACTGTTTAGAAGAAAAAGATTGAAGGGAAGAGTTGCTTTATTTAATAGAGATGGCTAGAGATATTAAAATCAATGTAAGAAGTAGATCACAGAAAGTCAATAGGATTCAAAAAGGTAAGCATCTAATAAAACAAATGAACACAGTTGTTGTGTCCTTCGGCTTTTCACGATTAGGGGTCGCCACAGTGGACCTCCGGTCCGCTAATGATTGGCAGTAGATTTTTACGTGCCGAGTTGCCGGCCCTGATGCACAACCTTCAACGAAGGTATGCCCATTCAGACATGTCTCCACACAGAAGATGCTCCAGCTGAGTAATCAAGATTATTCACAGAAATTCTTGTGATATAATAGAAGTAAATAGGATATATTACTGTGCAGCTAAATTAATAACAGATAAAGTCTTACCTCAAAGATACAGGGCAATAAGGGAACAGAAGGGAAAAATCAAAATACAAAAGTGACCACCCCCTTTCGATCTATCTTGCTATTTTAAAAATAGTGAATCTCCACTAAAACTTAACTTTTTAGACAGGTAAAACTTAAGTTACCTACTTTAACATCTAACTCCTCTTGGGCACACTGCAGTGTTTAGGATAAAACATTTTTTTTTCATCTTACCTTTAAGAATCCCTGTGACTAGTACTTGCTTTAAAACCTGCTGGAAAGCACTAGGAAGTCTTAAACTGATACAAGCACTCAACTCTCCTTGTTAATAAGGAGAAATTAATCGTAGGCAATAAACAGCCTATAATTGCAAAGTACCTTTCTAAGGTAAGGGAAAACAGCTCTTGTACTTCACAAAAAAAAAAAAAAAAAAAAAAGCACCAAACCAGGCATGTCCAAGGGTCAGCTTTCATTGCTTTCACCTGTCCACCTGGTGAAACTGGGCATACTGGGGCAATGCAGCAATTGCCTCATGTACAGAGACAACCCTCTCCTCCTACCACCCAACACTACAACCTGCGAGAGATGCACTTACATAGCCAAACTGGAAGCAAAGCTCTGTCCACCCAAGATTGTGCTAGACAGTCAAGAGGAGAAGGTTAAAACCTGCACTGCACCTCAAGCAACAAATAACCTTTCTAAACCCACACTACCAATACCCACACATAGCAACACTAAACCCACATATGTGTAGCCCATTAACAGTAACCTGCCCAAGCAACAAGGACCTCTGAAGCTGAAACGCAAACAAACACCAATCACAACCAAGGTGTCACATAGCTCACAACACCAGTGTGACACCCAACAACAGCCCCTAAGGCAAGACAATGTACCCAACACTTTAGTCATAGGTAACTCTATAGGCAGGCATACTGATATCCCACTCACCAGGCTGAACAAGGAGAAAATTACAGTCAGCTGCTTGTCGGGTGCCAGGATCCACCACATAACACATGCACTCAAGTCACTCCACAAGTACAAATATGACTTTGTCATTGTCCACGTTGGAGTGAATGACTTGAGACGTATCTCCCAGGACTACATGAAAAGAGACGTGGAAAAGCTCTCGGATCATGTGGCCCAGGCAGGTATGACCCTAGCCCTGAGTAGCATCCTGCCTTCACCCAGAATGATAACACAGTATAAGGACAAAATGATTGACTTCAACAATTGGCTAAGCCTATGGTTTCATTCAAAGGGGATCCAGTATCTGTCTGCCTGGGACAACATAATCGACAGACCATGATGCTTCGCCAGAGATGGTCTGCACCTGTCGCCCCTAGGATTCAGGTTATTGGCTAAGGCTCTTGCCACACCTATAGTGCCTATTTTAGGCAAAATTGAAAGGACAAAACCACCATCGTAACAGGTACAAGCATGCAAAATCTGAAGGTAATGCTACTCAATGCTAGAAATCTAAACCTCAAACTGCACTCTCTCAAGGCACTCCTAAAAATGGGAGAACATCGATATCTGTGCAGTAACTGAGACCTAGTTCAAGGCACCAGAGAGCACCCCTGCAATACCAGGCTACAACTCGTACCACAATTTACGGCCACTAAACCAGGACCGAAACATTAAAGATGGAGGAGTGTCCATATTCACCAAGGATATTCACAACACCAGGCTAGTTGCCGAACACAATGCATCTGAAATTCTCCAGGTGCAACTAACACTAGGTAAGACTGCAATCCAAATTGTAGCTTGCTACAGATCCCCCACCATGCACCAAGATTCTCACTACACCTTTCTAAACATACTGGAAAATATTAAGAAACAACCAAACACCCTAATACTGGGTGATTTCAACTACCCTGCCATTAACTGGGAAAACTACTCATGTACCAACACCTTTGCCCAATGGTTCTTAGAATTCATAAATTCCAATGCCTTGGATCATCTAATCCTTAGTCCCACCAGGGGCTCCAATATCCTAGACCTGCTCATTAACAACATGGGAAATCGATGCTCCACACCTATGGTCACTCCCTCATTGGTCAAGTCTGACCATAAGCTAATCACCCTTGACATCCACATCCCACCCTCACTGCCCAGTAAGGAAACTTCCGTAAAAAACTTCTCCAAAGCCAACTTCATGCTACTCAAGTCAGAAGTGACAAACTTCATGACACCCATGCAGATGGGAACTGAAAGTTCGACTGTTGAATCCTACACTAAGGCACAGTATGAGCACATCCACTCGTGCATGAATTGTGCCATCCCCAATAGAAAGAAGATGCTCTCCTCCAAAAAAAAGGAAGCCAATCTGGTGGTCCCTTGCCATAAACAAACTTTACAACAAAAGGAAGAAACTGTTGCAGAAAACAGGAAAATCCCAGGATGCAAAAAAACTCCCTTACCAGCCTCAGTAAGAAGCTGATATCCCCCATAAAATCCTCCAAAGCTTATTCCAAAAATAAAATTGCCAAAGATTCCAAAGACAACTACGAGGCATTCTATAGCTATGTCAAGAATCTATGGCAATGCTCAAATCTGCTCTGAGCTACAACAGAATGGCATTAAATATACTGATCCCAAGGATATTGCCAATATCCTGGCAGATTGAGTCATTGCAAACTTCACCCCACTTTCACCCCCTAAAGGGCCCATCTCAATACCGAAAGATTGCCAAATTCCGGTAATAATGGACACACAGGTAAAAAACTCCAAAGCTAAGAATATAGCATCCATAGGACCAGACGACATCCCAGGCTGTGTACTACATAAACTACAAAATGAACTGGCGCCTCACCTAAGTGTCATGTTTAATCATAGCCTCAACTCAGGCTTCGTGCCCACTGAGTGGCACACAGCTACAGTTATCCCACTCTACAAGGGGGGATCCACCTTGGATCCCGGGAACTACCACCCTATCAGTCTGATGAGCCTGATCTGGAAGACCATGGAACATATTATCATGGAACTTATAAACAAAGACATTGGCAACCTTCAAACACTGGACCCCATGCAGTTTGGGTTCATGAAGGGCCGATCTTGTCGCCTGAACCTGATTGACTTCTTCAAATCAGTCTCCAGAGCCGTGGACAAGGGTAAGGTGGTCCACACACCTATCTGGACTTTGGCAAGGCCTTTGACTCCATCCCCCACTCTGGAATCATAGCTAAACTTACTAAGCTGGGCATTAATCCCTACATCACTCAATGGGTTGCCAACTGGCTTACTGACAGAACCCACACTGTAAAAGTAGCCAACTCCAAATCCAGCTCCAGACAAGTGACAAGTGGAATACCTCAGGGTTCGGTCCTGGGACTGCTCTTGTTTGGCATCTACTTCTCTGAAGTACAGGCCAACACTAAGGGACTCTGGCTAACAAAGTTCGCAGATGACTGCAAATTGGGAGCCATTATTGAATCCCCAAAATGATGTAGATATTCTACAAAAGGGCCTTACAGAAACTGATGTTTGGTGCCAGAGCCATGGGCTCAAGCTCACTGCCAAGAAATGTATAGTTATCCCCTATGGGAAAATACATGTACTTGTGAATTACCACATAGGTGGCAGTATACTAAACACTGAAAGTGTGATAAGAGTCTCACTTTCGCTAACCACATCACCACAACAGTCAGGACATCCTTCTATGTGGCACACCTCATCGCTAAAGGCTTTTCATCCAGAAAAAGGAGGTCATTGTCCCACTGTACTCATCCCTCATTAGACCCATTATAGAATACAATGCCCCATTTGGTATGTACCTCTCAAGACATCTGCAACAACTGGAAAGCCACAGAAATACCTCACTAAAAGAATCACAGGCCTAAAGCAGATGCCCTATGCTGACCGTCTAAAAAAACTCCACCTATACTCTGTCGCATATCATCTACTCAGGGGCGATCTCTGCTTAACATACAAGGCCATGTCAAACCCAGAGCTGTTAGACATGCTACACTTAAATAAATCCCAATCCCTCAGAGACACATGCTCCAGGGATCTAAACCTTGTCATCACAATGAACAAAACATGCTGGAGGGATAAGTTCCTGACCCAGAGACTCCCCAGACTCTGGAATAGACTGTCCATACATGTCAAGCAGAGCGCCTCCTTGGCCCTCTTCAAAAGGAACCTTGATGATTGGATGGGAGATAGGAAATTCACCCGGGGTATCATGTCAGTCGCCCTGCTAGACAGGGGTCCAGGGAAGTAAATACTGTGGGAAGAAATAGCCAGGGAATTGTTATGGCTAGGCTTGTATAGCCTAGTACCAACCTATGAACATATGAATCTATGAAATGCCATAATGGAAGTATCAAATAGAGAAAACTTCGCCCTCGTGACCAAACCACACCAACCGTGGGTAAATACAGCATTACCCACACCCAGGCGTGGGTTATTGCTATATTAATTCACATTCTGTTATTCTGTCAATGTCTCAAGGTAAAAATAGAAATATTTATTAATTCATTCTGGATTTGTCCCTTATTCTGCTCAGATTTGTACAGGCTCCATGGAAATGGTGCATTTTTCTTCAGTGAAAAATAGGGTATTCCACATTTTGATTGTTTGTCACACTGTGCTCCACACTGGCCTCTTAAGAGGTTGAGACCTATGACGGGTTTGATGATGCACGTTTAAATGTGCACATGCTATAGCAGAATGGGAAGACCAGGTAGGACAGAGTTCTGTAAAAATGAAACTGCAATTTAGGTTTTATTTTTTTTTTTTAATATACATTCTTGATTGTACAAGTCCATGAGATGGAAGTGTTCCTTTTCAGGGGCGACTCAAAAGTGCTGTCTGATTAAGTCATTTGCTCAGAGCTACATAGTCAGAAAATGGATGCAGAAGGAATAGAACCCTGTACCCTAGGCAACCAAAAGCAGCTAAATAATAGCACAAAGCTATAGTTGTCTGTGCTAACTGCCAGAGATTGGCATACAAGAGTAGAAAATGTCTCCTGAATAATTTGAAGGAAATTACATCTATGTGCAGGCTAACAAATTGATGTTTAGAAAAAAAATTCTAAAAAGTGTTATTAAGGAAGATTTAACAAAACCGCCTTTCTTTTGGTTCTTTTCCAATGTCAACCTGTTTATAAATCACCATGACTCTTTCACCTTTCTTATCCCTGTCTTGTTTGCTTTCATCCCCAGTACTGCTCCTCCAATTAACCTATATCATTAATCCTCTCCTATTAATACCCCCTCTTTACCCACCTCATCATCTTAGCTATTTACTGTTATCTCATCCTTTCTACTATCAGAACTTTCTCTACTTATTTTTTATTATTATTTCTGGTTATACCCTTCCTCCACCTCAATTTTCTGTTCTTGCTCTAGTAACATCCTTCTTTATATGCATACAATGAACCTATGTGCATTATCACTGCTCTTGTTATCTCCAGCTATAACATGTAAACATGCCTCTGATTTATATACAGTAATATAACTTCCAAAGTATATGATTAATGTCTTTAGTATTTGTTTAAATGTTACCTGCAAAGTAATGCTGAAATATTTTAATTGTTGTTCATTGTAAATATGTATTTTAAATGGAGCTTTTCTGAACCTTTGCTGAAAAATGGACTTGTGCCCAGATGGACATTCTCAGAAGACAAAAGACAAAAATAAATAAACAAACAAATAAATAAATAAACTATGATTTTCTGGTGTGCCCCTTTCTTTTTTTAGAAACTTAGAGGCAGAATTACTTGACAGTTTCTTCAGTGCAATATTGGGTTTTATGCTGAATCTCATTAGGAAGTAGATTTTATATAAAGAAGTCGGATGTCTATTTTCGAAAACCTGATTGTATTTCTGGCAACTTTGCAGTAATGTAATATGATAAAGATTATGAATCGTGACAGAGTAGGGGATTTATTGCATTTGCATCATGTTGCACTAAGAAGAGAAAGAAGTCAAAAATAAAAAACATAGTATTTGAAGGGCTGATATACATTTAATATTAAAATAAAAATCCATGCAGAATGTAAGCTAGGAAAGAAAACTATGTTAATGGAAAAATGCATCACATAAATAAATTAATAAATAAACTAAAACTGTTTATTATGCAGTCTCTGTTTGCTTCAACCTCTGCACTTGCTTAGTTAAGTATGCTACTCTACCACTTGCATCCTATGTTAATAAAACCATTTCCTCAAGACTATCACATTATGTTAGTAAAACATTTCCCCAAGCACTACCACATTATGTTAGTAAAACCCTTTCCGCTAGCACTACCACATTATGTTAGTAAAACCCTTTCCCCTAGCACTAGCACACAATGTTAGTAAAACCCTTTCCCCTAGTACTACCACATTATGTTAGTAAAGTCCTTTCCCCTAGCACTACCACATTATGTTAGTAAACCCCTTTCCCTTAGCACTACCACATTATGTTAGGAAAACCTTTCCCAAAGCACTACCACAGTATGTTAGTAAAACTCTTCTCCCTACCACTACCACATCATGTTAATAAAATCCTTTCCCCTAGCACTGCCACATTATGTCAGTAAAACCATTTCCCCTAGCACTACCGCACTATAATAGAATAATTACTAGCACCACCACATTATGTCAGTAAATCTTTTCCCCTAACACTACCATATTATGTTAGTAAAACCCTTTCCCCTAGCACTACCACATTATGCTAGTAAACCCTTTCCCCAAAGACTACCACATTGTGTTAGTAAAACCCTTTCCTCTAGCACTACCATACTATGTTAGTAAAACTCCAAGCACTACCACATCATGCAAGTAAAACCTTCCCTAGCACTATGACATTATGTTATTAAAACCCATAGCACTATCATATTATGTTAGTAAAACCATTTCCCCTATAAATATCACATAATGTTAGTAAAACCCTTTCCCCATAATACAACATAATGTTAGTAAAACCCTTGCCCTAATAATACCACATTATGTTAGTAAAACCCTTTCCCCTAACACTACCACATTATGTTAGTAAAACCCTTTCCCCTAGCACTACCACATTATGTTAGTAAAACACCTAGCACTACCATATTATGCTAGTAAAACCCTTTTGGCTATAAATACCACATTATGTTAGTAAAACCTTTTCCCCATAATACCAAATTATGCTAGTAAGACCCATGCCCTAATAATGCCACATTATTTTACAAAAATCCTTTCCCCTAGCACTACCACACTATGTTAGTAAAACCTTTCTCCTAGCACTACCACATTAAGTTAGAAAAATCCGTTCCCCTATCACTACTACACTATGTTAGTAAAACCCTTTCCCATACCAGTACCACATCATGTTAGTAAAACCCTTTCCCCTAGGACTACCACATTATAATAGTAAAACCCTTTCCCCTAGCACTACCACATAATGTTCTAAAACTCCTAGCACTACCACAATATGTTAGTAAAATCCTTTCCCCTAGCACTACCATGCTATGTTAGTAAAACCCTTTCTCCTAGCACTACCAAACTATGTCAGCAAAACCCTTTCCCCTAGTACTACTGCATTCTGTTAATAAAACCCTTTCCTCTAGCACTACCAAATTATGTTTGTAAAACCCTTTCCCCAAGCACTGCCACAATATGTTAGTAAAGCCCTTTCCCCTAGCACTACCACCTTATGTTAGTAAAACCTTTGCTCTATAAAAACTAAATTGTTAGTAAAACCTTTTACCCTAGCACTAACACATTGTGTTAGTAAAACCCTTTCCCCTAGCACTACCACAGTATGTTAGTAAAACCCTTTCCCCAAGCACTGCCACCTTATGTTAGTAAAACCTTTGCTCTATAAATACTAAATTATGTTAGTTCATAGGTTAGTACTAAGCTAACTGCCCTTGCGAGCCATTTTAAGCCTAGCCAATTATCAATTGTGAGACTCAAACCCTGCACCTTGTATTTGTAAGGCAATCACCTTAACTATTAGGCCACCCTCCCAACTCAAATGCTTTCCCCTAGCACCTCATTATGTTAGTAAAACCCTTTCCCCTAGCACTACCACAATATGTTAGTAAAACCCAACCCCCTACCAATACCATACCATGTTAATAAAACCCTATCCCCTAGCACTACCATATTATGCTAGTAAATCATTTCCCCAAGCACTACCACATTATGTTAGCAAAACCCTTTCCCCTAGCACTACCACACTATGACAGTAAAACTCCTAGCACTCCCACATTATGTTAATAAAACCCTTTCCCCTAGCACTAACAGATTATGTTAGTAAACTCTTTCCCCTAGGACTACCAAATTATGTTAGTAAAACCCTTTCCCCTAACACTACCATACTATGTTAGTAAACCTCCTACCACTATATCATTATGCTTGTAAAACCTATACCCCTACCATTACCACATTATGTTAGTAAAACCCATAGTACTACCAGATTATGTTAGTAACACCATTTCCCTTATAAATACCTCTTTATATTAGTAAATTACTTGCCCTAATAATACCACATTATGTTAGTAAAACCTTTATGCCTAGAACTACCACATTATGTTAGTAAAATCCTTTCCCCCAGTACGACAGCACAATGTTAGTAAAAACCATTTCCCCTAGCACTACCACATTATGTTAGTAAAACCCTTTCTTATAGTACTACCACACTATGTTTGTAAAACTCCAAGCACTATCACATTATGTTAGTAAAAACATTTCCCTAGGACTACCACATTATGTTAGTGAATCACCTAGCACTATCATATTATGTAAGTAAAACGCTTTACCCTATAAATACCACATTGTGTTAGTAAAACCCTTTCCCCATAATACCACATTATGCTAGAAAAACCTGTACCCTAATAATACCACATTATTTCAGTAAAACCCTTTCCCCTAGCACTACCACACTGTGTTAGTAAAACTGTTTGTCATAGCACTACCACAGTATGTTAGTAAAACCATTTCTCCTAGCACTATCATATAATGTTAGTAAAACCCTTTCCACTACACTGCCACATTAAGTTAGTAAAACCATTTCCCCTAGCACTACCACAATATGTTAGTAAAACCTTTTCCACTAGCAATACCACACTATGTTAGTAAAACTCTTTCCCCTTGCACTGCCACATTATGATAGCAAAACCCTTTCTCCTAAAACTACCATGTTATGTTAGTAAAACCCTTTCACCTAGCACTACCACATCATGCTAGTAAA
Organism: Protopterus annectens; assembly: GCF_019279795.1. Classification (NCBI taxonomy): domain Eukaryota; kingdom Metazoa; phylum Chordata; order Ceratodontiformes; family Protopteridae; genus Protopterus; species Protopterus annectens. The sequence continues at coordinate 1,191,361,522 of NC_056725.1, read as the reverse complement.
ACCCTTTCCCCTACCACTACCATACAATGTTAGTAAAACCCTTTCCCCTACCACTACCACATTATGCTACTAAAACCCTTCCACTAGCACTATCACTGATGTTAGTAAAACCCTTTCCCTAGTACTAACACACAATGTTAGTAAAACACTTTCCCCTACCACTACCAGGTAATGTTAGAAAACCCTTTCCCGTATCCCTACCACACTATGTCAGTAAAACCAATTTTCCTAGCACTGCCGCACTATGTTATTAAACCCTTTCTCATAGCACTACCACACTGTGTTAGCAAAACTCCTAGCACAACCACATTTTGTTAGTAAAACCCTTTCCCATAGAACTACCATACTATTTTAGTAAAACCTTTTCCCCTACCACTACCAGATAATGCTAGAAATCCCTTTCCCCTAGTACTACCACACTATGTCAGTAAAACCCATTCCTCTAACACTGCCACACTATGTTAGTAAATGCTTTCTCATAGCACTATCACACTATGTTAGTAAAACTCCTAGCACCACCACATTTTGTTAGTAAAACCCTTTCCCCTAGAACTACCATACTATGTTAGTAAAACCATTTCCCATAGTACAACCACACTATAGTAGTCAAACACTTTCCCTAGCACTACCACATTATGTTAGTAAAACCCTATCCTCTTGCACTTCCACATTATGTTAGCAAAACCCTTTCCCCTAGCCCTACCACATTATGTTAGTAAAATCCTTTCCCGTATCACTACCAAATTATGTTAGTAAATCCCTTGCCCTATAAATACCACATTCTGTTAGTAAAATCCTTTCTCCTAGCACTACTACATTATGTTAGTAAAACCCTTTCCCATACCACTACCACATTATTCTAGTAAAACCCTTTCCCCTAGCACTACCACATTATGTTAGTACAACCCTTTCCCCTAGCACTACCACATTATGATAGTAAAACGTTTTTAAACTAGAACTACCACACAATGTTAATAAAAGCCATTCCCCTAGCAATAGCACATTATGACAGTAAAACCATTTCACCGAGCACTACCACAACATGCTAGTAAAACCCTTTCCCCTACAGCTACCACACAATGTTAGTAAAACTCTTACCCCTACCACTACCACATTATGTTAGTAAAACATTTTCCCCTAGCACTGCCACACTATGTTAGTAATACCCTTTCTCATAGCATTACCACATTATGTAAGTAAAACCCTTTGGCCAAGCACTACCATACTATGTTAGTAAAACTCCTAGCACTACCTCATGATGCTAGTAAAATCTTTTCACCTACCACTACTACACGATGTTAGTAAAACCAATAGCACTACCATATTATGTTAGTAACACCATTTCCCCTATAAATACTGTGCTATGTTAGTAAAACCCTTTCTCCACAATACCACTTTATGTTAGAAAAACCTTTGCCCTAATAATACCACATTATGTTAGGAAAACTGTTTCCCCTAGCACTAACACATTATATTAGTAAAACCCTTATAACTAGAACTACCACATTATGTTAGGAAAATCCTTTCCCCAGCACTGCAACACAATGTTAGTAAAACCCTTTCCCCTAGCACTACCACGTTATGTTACTAAAATCATTTCCCCTAGCAGTATAACATTACGTTAGCAAATCCTTCCCATAGCACTACCACATTATGTTATTAAAACCCTTTCCAATAGCACCACCAAATTATGTTTGTAAAACTCCTAGAACTACCACATTATATTAGCAAAAACCTTTCACTAGGACTACCACATTATGTTAGTAAAACCCCTAGCACTACCATATAATGTTACTAAAACCCTTTCCACTATAAATGCCACATTCTGTTAGTAAAACCCTTTCCCTATAATAGCACATTATGCTAGAAAACCCCATACACTAATAATACCATATTATTATAATAAATCCCTTTACCCTAGCACTACCACACTATGTTAGTAAAACCCTTTCACAGAGCACTATCACATTTGTTAGTAAAACTGTTTCCCCCTAACACTACCATATTATGTTAGTAAAACCGTTTCTCATAGCACTAGCATATTATGTTTGTAGAACCCTTTCCCCTAGCACCGCCACATTAAGTTAGTAAAACCTTTTCCCCTTCCACTACCACATTATGTTAGTAAAACCCATAGCACTACCATATTATGTTAGTAACACCATTTACCCTATAAAAACACACTATGTTATTAAAACCCTTTACCCATATCACTTTATGTAAGTAAAACCCTTGCTCTAATAATACCACAAAATTTTAGTAAAACCCTTTCCCTAGCACTACCACATTATGTTAGTAAAACCCTTTCCCCTAGCACTATAACATTATGTTAGCAAACCATTTCCCCTAGGACTACACCGTTATGTTAGTGAAACCTTTTCACCTACCAATACCACATCATGCTAGTAAAACCCTTTCCCCTACCACTACCACATAATGTTAGTGAAACCCTTTCCCATACCACTACCACATTATTTTACTAAAACCCTTTCTCTAGCACTACCACTTATGTTAGTAAAACCCTTTCCCCTAGTACTACCACACTATGATGGTAAAACCCTTTCCCCTACCATTACAAGGTAATGACTTAAGACCTAATAGTGTTAGAATTCACTTATATAAACAAGGTAATGTTAGAAAACCCTTTCCCCTAGCACTATTGCACTATGTCAGTAAAACCCATTCCACTAGCACTGTCACACTATGTTATTAAATGCTTTCTCATAGCACTACCACACTATGTTAGTAAAAATTCAAGCACCACCAGATTTTGTTAGCAAAACCCTTTCCACTAGAACATCCATACTATGTTAGTAAAACCCTTTCCACTAGCACTACCACTTTATGACAGTAAAACCCTTTCCCTTAGCACTACCACATTATGTTAGTAAAACCCTTTCCCCTAGCACTACAACATTATGTTAGTAAATCCTTTGCAATATAAATACCACATTTTGTTAGTAAATCCCTTTCCCCTACCACTACTACATTATGTTCATAAAACCCTTTCGCCTAGCACTACCAGATTATGTTAGTAAAACAATTTCCCCTAGCATTACCATATTATGTTAGTAGAACCGTTTCCCATACCACTACCACATCACATTTATAAAACCCTTTCCCGTAAACTACCACAATATGCTAGTAAAACCCTAACCCTAGAACTGCCATATTATGCTAGTAAAACTATTTCCCCTAGCACTACCACATTATGTTAGTAAAATCCTTTCCACTAGAATTACCACATTATATTAGTAAAACCTTTTTACACGAGCATTGCCACACTATGTTAATAAAACCCTTTCCACTAGCACTACCACATTATGACATTAAAACCCTTTCCCTTAGCACTACCACATTATGTTGGTAAAACCCTTTCCCCTAGTACTACCACACTATGATGGTAAAACCCTTTCCCCTACCATTACAAGGTAATGACTTAAGAAATAATAGTGTTGGAATTCATCTATATAAACAAGGTAATGTTAGAAAACCCTTTCCCCTAGCACTACCACACTATGTCAGTAAAACCCATTCCCCTAGCACTGTCACACTATGTTATTAAATGCTTTCTCATAGCACTGCCACACTATGTTAGTAAAAATTCTAGCACCACCAGATTTTGTTAGCAAAACCCTTTCCCCTAGAACATCCATACTATGTTAGTAAAAAGCTGTCCACTAGCACTACCACTTAATGACAGTAAAACCCTTTCCCTTAGCACTACCTCATTATGTTAGTAAAACCCTTTCCCTAGCACTACAACATTATCTTAGTAAATAATTTGCCATATAAATACTACATTTTGTTAGTAAAACCCTTTCCCCTACCACTACTACATTATGTTCGTAAAACCCTTTCTCCTAGTCCTACCGCATTATGTTAGTAAAACCAATAGCACTACCATATTATGTTACTAACACCATTTACCCTATAAAAACACATTATGTTATTAAAACACTTTACCCATATCACTTTATGTAAGTGATACCCTTGCTCTAATAATACCACAAAATTTTTGTAAAACCCTTTCCCTAGCACTACCACATTATGCTATTAAAACCCTTTCACCTATCACTATAACATTATGTTAGCAAACCATTTCCCCTAGCACTACCACATTATGTAAGTAAAACCTTTTCACCTACCACTACCACATCATGCTAGTAAAACCCTTTCCCCTACCATTACCACATAATGTTAGTGAAACCCTTTCCCCTACCACTACCACATTATGTTATTAAAACCCTTTCCCTAGCACTACCACCTATGTTAGTAAAACCCTTTACCCTAGTACTACCACACTATGATGGTAAAACCCTTTCCCCTACCATTACAAGGTAATGACTTAAGACCTAATAGTGTTGGAATTCACCTATATAAAAAAGGTTATGTTAGAAAACCCTTTCCCCTAGCACTACCACACTATGTCAGTAAAACCCATTCCCCTAGCACTGTAACACTATGTTATTAACGCTTTCTCATAGCACTACCACACTATGTTAGTAAAAATTCTAGAACCACCAGATTTTGTTAGCAAAACCCTTTCCCCTAGATCATCCATACTATGTTAGTAAAACCCTTTCCACTAGCACTACCACTTTATGACAGTAAAACCCTTTCCCCTAGCACTACCACACTATGTCAGTAAAACCCATTCCCCTAGCACTGTCACACTATGTTATTAAAAGCTTTCTCATAGCACTACCACACTATGTTAGTAAAAATTCTAGCACCACCAGATTTTGTTAGCAAAACCCTTTCCCCTAGAACATCCATACTATGTTAGTAAAACCCTTTCCACTAGCACTACCACTTTATGACAGTAAAACCCTTTCCCTTAGCACTACCACATTATGTTAGTAGACCCCTTTCCCATACCACTACCACATCAGATTTGTAAAACCCTTTCCCCTAAACTACAACAATATGCTAGTAAAACCCTTACCCTAGAACTGCCATATTATGCTAGTAAAACCATTTCCCCAAGCACTGCCACATTATGTTAGTAAAATCTTTTCCACTAGAACTACCACATTATGTTAGTAAATCCCTTCCTCATAACACTGCCACATCACATTAGTATAAGCCTTTTCCCTAGCACTGCTACATCATGCTAGTAAAAGCCTTTTCACTACCACTACCACACAATGTCGGTAAAATCCTTCCCCTACAACTTCCACATTATGTTAGTAAAACCCTTTCCCCTAGAAGTGCCACACTATGTTAGTAAAACCCTTCCCCCTTGCACTACCACACTATGGTACTGAAACCCATTCCCCTAGAACTGCCACACTATGATAGCAAAACCCTTTCCCCTAGCAATACCACACAATGGTAGTAAAACCCTTTCCCCTAGTACTACCACATTATGTTAGCAAAACTCTTTTCCCTAGCACTACCACATTATGTTAGTAAAACCCTTTCCCCTAGCACCACCACATTATGTTTGTAAAACTCCTAGAACTACCACATTATATTAGCAAAAACCTTTCACTAGGACTACCACATTATGTTAGTAAAACCCCTAGCACTACCACATAATGTTACTAAAACCCCTTTCCCCTATAAATGCCACATTGTATTAGTAAAACCCTTTCCCCATAATAGCACATTATGCTAGAAAAACCCATACACTAATAATACCATATTATTTAGTTAAACCCTTTACCCTAGCACTACCACACTTTGTTGGTAAAACCCTTTTGCAGAGCACTATCACATTGTGTTAGTAAAACTCTTCCCCCCTAGCACTACCACATTATGTCAGTAAAATTGTTTCCCATAGCACTAGCATATTATGTTAGTAGAACCCTTTATCCTAGCACTGCCACATTAAGTTAGTAAAACCCTTTTCCCTAGCACTACCACATTATATTAGTAAAACCTTTTCCCCTTCCACTACCACATTATGTTAGTAAAACCAATAGCACTACCATATTATGTTAGTAACACCATTTACCCTATAAAAACACATTATGTTATTAAAACCCTTTACCCATATCACTTTATGTAAGAAAAACCCTTGCTCTAATAATACCACAAAATTTTAGTAAAACCCTTTCCATAGCACTACCACATTATGTTAGTAAAACCCTTTCCCCTAGCACTATAACATTATGTTAGCAAACCATTTCCCCTAGCACTACCACATTATGTTAGTAAAACCTTTTCACCTACCACTACCACATCATGCTAGTAAAACCATTTCCCCTACCACTACCACATATTGTTAGTGAAACCCTTTCCCTTACCACTACCACATTATGTTACTAAAACCTTAGCACTACCACTTATGTTAGTAAAACCCTTTCCCCTAGTACTACCACACTATGATGGTAAAACCCTTTCCCCTACCATTACAAGGTACTGACTTAAGACCTAATAGTGTTGGAATTCACCTATATAAACAAGGTAATGTTAGAAAACCCTTTCCCCTAGCACTACCAAACTATGTCAGTAAAACCCATTCCCCTAGCACTGTCACACTATGTTATTAAACACTTTCTCATAGCACTACCACACTATGTTAGTAAAAATTCTAGCACCACCAGATTTTGTTAGCAAAACCCTTTCCCATAGAACATCCATACTATGTTAGTAAAATCCTTTCCACTTGCACTACCACTTTATGACAGTAAAACCCTTTCCCTTAGAACTACCACATTATATTAGTAAAACCCTTTCCCCTAAGACTACAACATTATGTTAGCAAATCCTTTGCCATATAAATACCACATTTTGTTAGTAAAACCCTTCCCCCTACCACTACTGCATTATGTTCATAAAACCCTTTCTCCTAGCTCTACCACATTAGGTTAGTAAAACAATTTCCCCATATTATATTAGTAGACTCCTTTCCCATACCACTACCACATCACATTTGTAAAACCCTTTCCACTAAACTACCACAATATGCTAGTAAAACCCTTACCCTAGAACTGCCATATTATGCTAGTAAAACCATTTCCCCTAGCACTACCACATTATGTTAGTAAAATCCTTTCCACTAGAACTACCACATTATATTAGTAAAACCTTTTTACACTAGCACTACCACACTATGTTAATAAAACCCTTCCCACTAGTACTACCGCATTATGACAGTAAAACCCTTTCCCTTAGCACTACCACATTATGTTAGTAAAACCCTTTCTCATACCACTACCACATCACATTTGAATAAGCCTCTCCCCTAGCACTGCCACATCATGCTAGTAAAAGCCTTTTCACTACCACTACCACACAATGTTAGTAAAATCCTTCCGCTACCACTACCACATTATGTCAGTAAAACCCTTTCCCAGAGCACTACCACACTATGTTAGTAAACCCCTTTCCCCTAGAAGTGTCACACTATGTTAGTAAAACCCTTCTCCCAAGCACTACCACACTATGGTAGTAAAACCCTTTCCCCTAGAACTGCCATTCTATGATAGTAAAACCCTTTTCCCTAGCGATACCACACAATGGTAGTAAAACCCTTTCCCCTAGTACTACCACATTATGCTAGCAAAACTATTTTCCCTAGCACTACCACATTATGTTAGTAAAACCCTTTCCCCTAGCACCACCACATTATGTTTGTAAAACTCCTAGAACTACCACATTATATCAGCAAAAACCTTTCACTAGGACTACCACATTATGTTAGTAAAACTCCTAGCACTACTATATAATGTTACTAAAACCCTTCCCCCTATAAATGCCACATTGTGTTAGTAAAACCCTTTCCCCATAATAGCACATTATGCTAGAAAAACCCATACACTAATAATACCATATTATTTTAGTAAAACACTTTACCCTAGCACTACCACACTGTGTTAGTAAAACCCTTTCACAGAGCACTATCACATTGTGTTAGAAAATTCTTTCCCCCTAGCACTACCACATTATGTTAGTAAAATCATTTCTCATAAGAATATTATGTTAGTAGAGCCCTTTCCCCTAGCACTGCCACATTAAGTTAGTAAAACCCTTTCCCATAACACTACCACATTATATTAGTAAAACGTTTTCCCCTTCCACTACCACATTATGTTAGTAAAACCCATAGCACTACCATATTATGTTAGTAACACCATTTACCCTATAAAAACACATTATGTTATTAAAACATTTTACCCATATCACTTTATGTAAGTAAAACCCTTAATCTAATAATACCACAACATTTTAGTAAAATCCTTTCCGTAGCACTACCACATTGTTAGCAAAACCCTTTCCCCTAGGACTATAACATTATGTTAGCTAACCATTTCCCCTAGTACTACCACGTTATGTTAGTAAAACCTTTTCACCTACCACTACCACATCAAGCTAGTAAAACCCTTTCCCCTACCACTACCACATAATGTTAGTGAAACCCTTTCCCCTACCACTATCACATTATGTTACTAAAACCCTTTCCCTAGCACTACCACTTATGTTAGTAAAACCCTTTCCCCTAATACTACCACACTATGATGGTAAAACCCTTTCCCCTACCATTACAAGGTAATGACTTAAGACCTAATAGTGTTGGAATTCACCTATATAAACAAGGTAATGTTAGAAAACCCTTTCCCCTAGCACTACCACACTATGTCAGTAAAACCCATTCCCCTAGCACTGTCACACTATGTTATTAAATGCTTTCTCATAGCACTACCACACTATGTAAGTAAAAATTCTAACACCACCAGATTTTGTTAGCAAAACCCTTTCCCCTAGAACATCCATACTATGTTAGTAAAACCCTTTCCCCTAGCACTACAACATTGTGTTAGTAAATCCTTTGCCCTATAAATACCACATTTTGTTAGTAAAACCCTTTCTCCTAGCACTACCACATTATGTTAGTAAAGCAATTTCCCCTAGCACTGCCATATTATGTTAGTAGACCCCTTTCCCATACCACTACCACTTCACATTTGAAAAACCCTTTCCCCTAAACTACCACAATATGCTCGTAAAACCCTTACCCTAGAACTGCCATATTATGCTAATAAAACCATTTTCCCTAGCACTACCACATTATGTTAGTAAAATCCTTTCCACTAGAACTACCACATTATATTAGTAAAACCTTTTTACACTAGCACTACCACACTAAGTTAATCAAACCCTTTCCACTAGCACTACCGCATTATGACAGTAAAACCCTTTCTCTTACCACTACCATATTATGTTAGTAAAACCCTTTCTCATACCACTACCACATCACATTAGTATAAGCCTTTCCCCTAGCACTGCCACATCATGCTAGTAAAAGCCCTTTCACTACCACTACCACACAATGTTAGTAAAATCCTTCCCCTACCACTACCACATTATGTTAGTAAAACCCTTTCCCCTAGCACTACCACACTGTGTTAGTAAAACCCATCCCCCCAGAAGTGCCACACTATGTTAGTAAAACCCTTCCCCCTTGCAGTACCACACTATGGTAGTAAAATCCATTCCCCTAGAACTGCCACACTATGATAGTAAAACCCTTTCCTCTAGCAATACCACACAACGGTAGTAAAACCCTTTCCCCTAGTACTACCACATTATGTTAGCAAAACTCTTTTCCCTAGCACTACCACATTATGTTAGTAAAACCCTTTCCCCTAGCACCACCACATTATGTTTGTAAAACTCCTAGAACTACCACATTATATTAGCAAAAAACTTTCACTAGGACTACCACATTATGTTAGTGAAACCCCTAGCACTACCATATAATGTTACTAAAACCCTTTCCCCTATAAATACCACATTGTGTTAGTAAAACCCTTTCCCCATAATAGCACATTATGCTAGAAAAATGCATACACTAATAATACCATATTATTTTAGTTAAACCCTTTACCCTAGCACTACCACACTATGTTAGTAAAACCCTTTTTCAGAGCACTATCACATTGTGTTAGTAAAATGCTTTCCCCCTAGCACTACCACATTATGTTAGTAAAACTGTTTCTCATAGCACTAGCATATTATGTTAGTAGAACCCTTTATCCTAGCACTGCCACATTAAGTTAGTAAAATCCTTTCCCTTAGCACTACCACATTATATTAGTAAAACCTTTTCCCCTTCCACTACCACATTATGTTAGTAAAACCCATAGCACTACCATATTATGTTAGTAACACCATTTACCCTATAAAAACACATTATGTTATTAAAACCCTTTACCCATATCACTTTATGTAAGCAAAACCCTTGCTCTAATAATACCACAAAATTTTAGTAAAACCCTTTCCTTAGCACTACCACATTATGTTAGTAAAACCCTTTCACCTAGCACAATAACATTATGTTAGCAAACCATTTCCGCTAGTACTACCACATTATGTTAGTAAAACCTTTTCATCCACCACTACCACATCATGCTAGTAAAACCATTTCCCCTACCACTACCACATAATGTTAGTGAAACCCTTTCCCTTACCACTACCACATTACGTTACTAAAACCCTTTCACTAGCACTACCACTTATGTTAGTAAAACCCTTTACCCTAGTACTATCACACTATGATGGTTAAACCCTTTCCCCTACCATTACAAGGTAATGACTGAAGACCTAACAGTGTTGGAATTCACCTATATAAAAATGGTTATGTTAGAAAACCCTTTCCCCTAGCACTACCACACTATGTCAGTAAAACCCATTCCCCTAGCACTGTCACACTATGTTATTAAACGCTTTCTCATAGCACTACCACACTATGTTAGTAAAAATTCTACAACCACCAGATTTTGTTAGCAAAACCCTTTCTCCTAGATCATCCATCTATGTTAGTAAAACCCTTTCCACTAGCACTACCACTTTATGACAGTAAAACCCTTTCCCCTAGCACTACCACACTATGTCAGTAAAACCCATTCCCCTAGCACTGTCACACTATGTTATTAAATGCTTTCTCATAGCACAACCACACCATGTTAGTAAAAATTTTAGCACCACCAGATTTTGTTAGCAAAACCCTTTCCCCTAGAACATCCATACTATGTTAGTAAAACCCTTTCCACTAGGACTACCACTTTATGACAGCAAAAACCCTTTCCCTTAGCACTACCATATTATGTTAGAAGACCCCTTTCCCATACCACTACCACATGACATTTGTAAAACCCTTTCCCCTAAACTACCACAATATGCTAGTAAAACCCTTACCCTAGAACTGCCATATTATGCTAGTAAAACCATTTCCCCTAGCACTACCACATTATGTTAGTAAAATCTTTTCCACTAGAACTGCCACATTATGTTAGTAAATCCCTTCCTCATAACACTACCACATCACATTAGTATAAGCCTTTTCCCTAGCACTGCTACATCATGCTAGTAAAAGGCTTTTCACTACCAGTACCACACAATGTTAATAAAATCCTTCCCCTACCACTTCCACATTATGTTAGTAAAACCCTTTCCCCTAGCACTACCACACTATGTTAGTAAAACCCTTTCCCCTAGACGTGCCACACTATGTTAGTAAAACCCTTCCCCCTTGCACTACCACACTATGGTACACCACACTATGGTACTAAAACCCAATCCCCTAGAACTGCCACACTATGATAGTAAAACCCTTTCCCCTAGCAATACCACACAATGGTAGTAAAACCCTTTCCCCTAGTACTACCACATTATGTTAGCAAAACTCTTTTCCCTAGCACTACCACATTATGTTAGTAAAACCCTTTCCCCTAGCACCACCACATTATGTTTGTAAAACTATTAGAACTACCACATTATATTAGCAAAAACCTTTCACTAGGACTACCACATTATGTTAGTAAAACCCCTAGCACTACCACATAATGTTACTAAAACCCTTTCCCCTATAAATGCCACATTGTGTTAGTAAAACCCTTTCCCCATAATAGCACATTATGCTAGAAAAACCCATACACTAATAATACAATATTATTTTAGTTAAACCCTTTACCCTAGCACTACCACACAATGTTAGTAAAACCCTTTTGAAGAGCATTATCACATTGTGTTAGTAAAACTCTTTCCCCCTAGCACTACCACATTATGTTAGTAAAACTGTTTCTCATAGCACTAGCATATTATGTTAGTAGAACCCTTTATCCTAGCACTGCCACATTAAGTTAGTAAAACCCTTTCCCCTAGCACTACCACATTATATTAGTAAAACCTTTTCCCCTTCCACTACCACATTATGTTAGTAAAACCAATAGCACTACCATATTATGTTAGTAACACCATTTACCCTATAAACACACATTATGTTATTAAAACCCTTTACCCATATCACTTTATGTAAGAAAAACCCTTGCTCTAATAATACCACAAAATTTTAGTAAAACCCTTTCCATAGCACTACCACATTATGTTAATAAAACCCTTTCCCCTAGCACTATAACATTATGTTAGCAAACCATTTCCCCTAGCACTACCACATTATGTTAGTAAAACCTTTTCACCTACCACTACCACATCATGCTAGTAAAACCATTTCCCCTACCACTACCACATAATGTTAGTGAAACCCTTTCCCCTACCACTATCACATTATGTTACTAAAACCCTTTCCCTAGCACTACCACTTATGTTAATAAAACCCTTTCCCCTAGCACTACCACATTATGTTAGTAAAATCATTTCTCATAAGAATATTATGTTAGTAGAGCCCTTTCCCCTAGCACTGCCACATTAAGTTAGTAAAACCCTTTCCCATAACACTACCACATTATATTAGTAAAACATTTTCCCCTTCCACTATCACATTATGTTAGTAAAACCCATAGCACTACCATATTATGTTAGTAACACCATTTACCCTATAAAAACACATTATGTTATTAAAACATTTTACCCATATCACTTTATGTAAGTAAAACCCTTGATCTAATAATACCACAACATTTTATTAAAATCCTTTCCGTAGCACTACCACATTATGTTAGTAAAACCCTTTCCCTAGAACTACCACACAATGTTAGTAAAATCCTTCCACTACCACTACCACATTATGTTAGTAAAACCCGTTCCCCTAGAAATACCACACTATGTTAGTAAAACCCTTTCCCCTAGAAGTGCCACACTATGTTAGTAAAACCCTTCCCCCTTGTACTACCACACTATGGTAGTAAAACCCTTTCCCCTAGAATTGCCACACTATGATAGTAAAACCCTTTTCCCTAGCAATACCACACAATGGTAGTAAAACCCTTTCCCCTAGTACTACCACATTATGTTAGCAAAACTATTTTCCATAGCACTACCACATTATGTTAGTAAAACCCCTAGCATTACCATATAATGTTACTAAAACTCTGTCCCCTATAAATGCCACATTGTGTTAGTAAAACCCTTTCCCCATAATAGCACATTATGCTAGAAAAACCCATACACAAATAATACCATATTATTTTATTAAAACCCTTTACCTTAGCACTATCACACTATGTTAGTAAAACCCTTTCACAGAGCACTATCACATTGTGTTAGTAAAACTCTTTCCCCCTAGCACTACCACATTATGTCAGTAAAACCGTTTCTCATAGCACTAGCATATTATGTTAGTAGAACCCTTTCCCCTAGCACTGCCACATTAAGTTAGTAAAACCCTTTCCCCTAACACTACCACATTATACTAGTAAAACCCTTTCCCCTTCCACTACCACATTATGTTAGTAAAACCCATAGCACTACCATATTATGTTAGTGACACCATTTACCCTATAAAAACACATTATGTTATTAAAACCCTGTACCCATATCACTTTATGTAAGAAAACCCTTGCTCTAATAATACCACAAAATTTTAGTAAAACTCTTTCCCTAGCACTACCACATTATGTTAGTAAAACCCTTTCCCTAGCACTATAACATTATGTTAGCAAACCATTTCCCCAGCACTACCATGTTATGTTAGTAAAACCTTTTCACCTACCACTACATCATGCTAGTAAAACCCTTTCCCCTACCACTACCACATAATGTTAGTGAAACCCTTTCCCCTATCACTACCACATTATGTTACTAAAACCTTTTCCCTAGCACTACCAGTTATGTTAGTAAAACCCTTTCCCCCTAGTACTACCACACTATGATGGTAAAACCCTTTCCCCTACCATTACAAGGTAATGACTTAAGACCAAATAGTGTTGGAATTCACCTATATAAACAAGGTAATGTTAGAAAACTCTTTTCCCTGGCACTACCACACTATGTCAGTAAAACCCATTCCCCTAGCACTGTCACACTATGTTATTAAATGCTTTCTCATAGCACTACCACACTATGTTTGTAGAAATTCTAGCACCACCAGATTTTGTTAGCGAAACCCTTTCCCCTAGAACATCCATACTATGTTAGTAAAACCTTTCCGCTAGCACTACCACTTTATGACAGTAAAACCCTTTCCCTTAGCACTACCACATTATGTTAGTAAAACTCTTTCCCCTAGCACTACAACATTATGTTAGTAAATCCTTTGCCATATAAATACCACATTTTGTTAGTAAAACCCTTTCCCCTACCACTACTACATTATGTTCGTAAAACCCATTCTCCTAGCACTGCCACATTAAGTTAGTAAAACAATTTCCCCTAGCACTACCACATTATATTAGTAAATCCTTTTCTCCTTCCACTACCACATATGTTAGTAAAACCCACAGCACTACCATATTATGTTAGTAACACCATTTACCCTATAAAAAACACATTATGCTATTAAAACTCTTTACCCATATCACTTTATGTAAGTAAAACCCTTGCTCTAATAATACCACAAAATTTTAGTAAAACCCTTTCCCTAGCACTACCACATTATGTTAGTAAAACCCTTTCCCCTAGCACTATAACATTATGTTAGCAAACCATTTCCCGTAGCACTACCACGTTATGTAAGTAAAACCTTTTCACCTACTACTACCACATCATGCTAGTAAATCCCTTTCCCCTACCACTACCACATAATGTTAGTGAAACCCTTTCCAATAACATTACCATATTATGTTACTAAATCCCTTTCCCTAGCAGTACCACTTATGTTAGTAAAACCCTTTCCTCTAGTACTACCACACTATGATGGTAAAACCTTTTTCCCTACCATTACAAGGTAATGACTTAAGACCTAATAGTGTTGGAATTCACCTAAATAAACAATGTAATGTTAGAAAACCCTTTCCCCTAGCACTACCACATTATGTCAGTAAAACCCATTCCCCTAGCACTGTCACACTATGTTATTAAATGCTTTCTCATAGCACTACCACACTATGTTAGTAAAAATTCTAGCACCACCAGATTTAGTTAGCAAAACCCTTTCCCCTAGAACATCCATACTATGTTAGTGAAACCCTTTCCACTAGCACTGCCACTTTATGACAGTAAAATCCTTTCCCTTAGCACTACCACATTATGTTAGTAAAACCCTTTCCCCAGCACTACAACATTATGTTAGTAAATCCTTTGCCCTATAAATACCACATTTTGTTAGTAAAACCCTTTCCCCTACCACTACTACATTATGTTCATAAAACCCTTTATCCTAGCAATACCAGATTATGTTAGTAAAACAATTTCCCCTAGCACTACCATATTATGTTAGTAGAACCCTTTCCCATACCACTACCACATCACATTTGTAAAACCCTTTCCCCTAAACTACCACAATATGCTAGTAAAACCCTTACCCTAGAACTGCCATATTATGCTAGTAAAACCATTTTCCCTAGCACTACCACATTATGTTAGCAAAATCATTTCCCCTGGAACTACTACATTATATTAGTAAATCCTTTTTACACGAGCACTACCACACTATGTTAATAAAACCCTTTCCACTAGCACTACCACATTATGACATTAAAACTCTTTCCCTTAGCACTACCACATTATGTTAGTAAAACCCTTTCCCCTAGTACTACCACGCTATGATGGTAAAACCCTTTCCCCTATCATTACAAGGTAATGACTTAAGACCTAATAGTTTTGGAATTCACCTATATAAACAAGGTAATGTTAGAAAACCCTTTCCACTAGCACTACCACACTATGTCAGTAAAACCCATTCCCCTAGCACTGTCACACTATGTTATTAAATGCTTTCTCATAGCACTACCACACTATGTTAGTAAAAATTCTTACACCACCAGATTTTGTTAGCAAAACCCTTTCCCCTAGAACATCCATACTATGTTAGTAAACTCCTTTCCACTAGCACTACCACTTTATGACAGTAAAACCCTTTCCCTTAGCACTACCACATTATGTTAGTAAAACCCTTTCCCCTAACACTACAACATTATGTTAGTAAATCCTTTGCCATATAAATATCACATTTTGTTAGTAAAACCCTTTACCCTACCACTACTACATTATGTTCGTAAAACCCTTTCTCCTAGCACTACCACATTATGCTAGTAAAACAATTTCCCCTAGCCCTACCACATTATATTAGTAAAACCTTTTCCCCTTCCACTACCACATTATGTTAGTAAAACCCATAGCACTACCATATTATGTTAGTAACACCATTTACTCTATAAAAAACACATTATGTTATTAAAACCCTTTACCCATATCACTTTATGTAAGTAAAACCCTTGCTCTAATAATACCACAAAATTTTAGTAAAACCCTTTCCCTATCACTACCACATTATGTTAGTAAAACCCTTTCCCCTAGCACTATAACATTATGTTAGCAAACCATTTCCCCTAGCACTACCACATTATGTTAGTAAATGCTTTTCATCTACCACCACCATATCATGCTAGTAAAACCCTTTCCCCTACCACTACCACATAATGTTAGTGAAACCCTTTCCCATACCACTACCACGTTATGTTACTAACACCCTTTCCCTAGCACTACCACTTATGTTAGTAAAACCCTTTCCCCTAGTACTACCACACTATGATGGTAAAACCCTTTCCCCTACCATTACAAGGGAATGACTTAAGACCTAATAGTGTTGGAATTCACCTATATAAACAAGGTAATGTTAGAAAAACCTTCCTCTTGCACTACCACACTATGTCAGTAAAACCCATTCCCCTAGCACTGTCACACTATGTTATTAAATGCTTTCTCATAGCACTACCACACTATGCTAGTAAAAATTCTAGCACCACCAGATTTTGTTAGCAAAACCTTTTCCCCTAGAACATCCATACTATGTTAGTAAAACCCTTTCCACTAGCACTACCACTTTATGACAGTAAAACCATTTCCCTTAGTACTACCACATTATTTTAGTCAAACCCTTTCCCCTAGCACTACAACATTATGTTAGTAAATCCTTTGCCCTATAAATACCACATTTTGTTAGTAAAATCCTTTCCCCTACCACTACTACATTATGTTCGTAAAACCCTTTCTCCTAGAACTACCACATTATGTTAGTAAAACAATGTCCCCTAGCACTACCATATTATGTTAGTAGACCTCTTTCCATACCATTACCACATCACATTTGTAAAACCCTTTCCCCTAGCACTACCACATTATGTTAGTAAAATCCTTTCCACTAGAACTTCCACATTATTTTAGTAAAGCCTTTTTACACTAGCACTACCACACTATGTTAATAAAACCCTTTCCACTAGCACTACCGCATTATGACAGTAAAACCCTTTCCCTTAGCACTACCACTTTATGTTAGTAAAACCCTTTCTCATACCACTACCACATCACATTAGTATAAGCCTTTCCCCTAGCACTGCCACATCATGCTAGTAAAAGCCTTTTCACTACCACTGCCACACAATGTTAGTAAAATCCTTCCCCTACCACTGCCACATTATGCTAGTAAAACCCTTTCCCCTAGCACTACCACACTATGTTAGTAAAACCCTTTCCCCTAGAAGTGCCACACTATGTTAGCAAAACCCTTCCCCCTTGCACTACCACACTATGGTAGTAAAACCCTTTCCCCTAGAACTGCCACACTATGATAGTAAAACCCTTTCCCCTAGCAATACCACACAATGGTAGTAAAACCCTTCCCCCTAGTACTACCACATTATGTTAGCAAAGCTCTTTTCCCTAGCACTACCACATTATGTTAGTAAAACCCTTCCCCTAGCACTACCACATTATGTTAGTAAAACCCTTTCCCCTAGCACTACCACATTATGTTAGTAAAACCTTTTGCACTAGCTCTACCACACTATGTTAGCAAAACCCTTTCCCTTGGCACTACCACATTATGATAGTAAAACTCTTTCCCCTAAAGCTATCACATTATGATGGTAAAATCCTTTCTCCTAGCACTACCACATTATGCTAGCAAACCTTTTTCCCTGCCACTACTACACAATGTTAGTAAAACCCTTTCCCCTACCACTAACACATTATATTAGTAAAACTCTTTCCCCTACCACTACCACACTATGTCAGTAAAACCCTTTCCCCTACCATTACAAGGTAATTTTAGAAAATCCTTTCCCCCAGCACTACCACACGATGTCAGTAAAACACATTCCCCTAGCACTGCCACACTATGTTATTAAATACTTTCTCATAGCACTACCACACTATGTTAGTAAAACTCCTAGCACCACCAGATTTTGTTAGTAAAACTCCTAGCACCACCAGATTTTGTTAGTTAAACCCTTTCCCCTAGAACTACCATACTATGTTAGTAAAACAATTTCCCCTAGTACTACCACATTGTTAGTAAAACCCTTTCTGCTAGCACTACCACATTATGTTAGTAAATCCTTTGCCATATAAATACCACATTTTGCTAGTAAAACCCTTTCCCCTACCACTACCACATTAAGTTAGTAAAACCCTTTCTCCTAGCGCTACCACATTTTGTTAGTAAAACCATTTCCCCTAACACTACCATATTATGTTAGTAAAACCCTTTCCCATACCACTACCACATCACATTTGTAAAACCCTTTCCTCTAAACTAACACATTCCTCCGGATTTACGAATCCTGTTATAGCATGCAGGAATAGTTTAAGAGCTATTTTCGGCAATATGGCCGACGTGCGATCCCGGAACGAGATGCCGGGATATGCACATGAGCTCTTAGGCTAATCCTGCATGGACCAAGCCCATGTATGCAAATTACTCTCATTTCCAGTTGAAAATCATGCAAATGAGGGTAATTTGCAATCCAGGAAGCAGGCAGTTGTCAGTGCAGGACGAGTGCAGTCTGCAGAAATGTACTCAGTTAGTAACCGAGTACGTTCTTGCAAACTACAAAACGGAGCTATGACAGCTCCAAATAAAGGCTGCATATCATTGATGAAGCATGGCAATGGCCAAGTAGAAGTCCACTGACAATGCAAAATGTGTAAAAAATAAAAAAAAAAAACTTTTAAATTCCGTTCACCGATCTTGCCTGTTTAAGTATAGGACAGTGGCGTGCAAACAGGATGGGTGGGGGGGGGGATAATAAAATAAACCTAAAATAAGCATTCCGACTAAAAGCAATATTCAGCCATGCAAGTCAATAGCAGGCATAAGACAACCTGGCCGGTGAGTAATGGTTGCTAAGGGGAGAGGCCCAGCGTGGGACATGTAACTATGCATTAGCAGGAAATCCTATGCAAATGAGGGGAAGGATAGTGAATCCCAGATTTCCCCAGGTTGTGAGGCAGGTCCCAAGAGTGTAAGAGTAAAAATAGCTGGGTGCAAGACTAGAAGATGGGTGATATTATGGGCGGGTATGTCAGGCATACTGTAAGTGGATTGGAGCTCTGTTGCTCGGGACTGCTCCTAGCTTAGCACAGCTAAGCTATAGGTGTGTCCAAACTGCATAGCACTCCTTACAAAGTATAAGCGGGTGTGCGTGCTACGCACCGGTTTCACAGGAAGAAATAGGAAGTTAAACCAGGAAATAGCAGCTCTGTGCACATATGAGCACTCTGTCTGCATGGCGGGCACACAGGCTTAAACAGGGAGGCAATGGGAAGGGAAAACAGAAGTAGGAAGGTAATCAAGGAGAACTAGCTGAGCTGCCAGGTGAAATGTATCAGAATCAGCTAATTACACAGGCAGCAGACCAGCCCAGCCCAGAACACCACTATACAGTGAACAGGGTTGGACCTACATCAACCGCAGGGGCATCCCCTCCATCAACTGCTAGGTCGTATGTGATGCCCAGGGCATTATACTGAATGTGTGTGCTGGCTGGCCTGAAAGCTATGACGAATCACACATATGGCAACTGACGCAGCTGTACCACAGATTTACTGATGTGGATATCCCCCACGGTCACTTGGTGAGGGATGCTGGGTACCCACTGGAGCCGTGGCTGATGACACCCATCAGAAATGCACACACACCTGAACAACAACACCATAATGAGGCACAAGCACAGGCCAGACATATGATAGAGCATGTGTTTGGGATGGTTCCAGTGTCTGGACACATCCAGTGGAGCCCTGGAGTATTCACCAGCTACATGTACCCAAATTGTTATGGTATGTGCTATCCTACACAATATGATCCTGTGGAAACAGCTGCAGCAGGAACAACATGGGGCAGAGCCACACAGCCCCCACCAATGCCAAGGCCTGTACAGGCACAGAGTGACTTGGAGGAGGAACAACCTTAGCCTGCCCCAGTAGGCAGAAGGGGGTGTGCCCAGTATGCCCTGGTCTTGGAAAAGATGCATCGCATAGCATATGCACTGACACAGTAGGTGCTCAGGGAATGACACCTCTCTCTGACTCGCACAGACAGTAAAAGGGATGCCAAACATGACAGTACCTGTGCCGAAACATGTATAAGGAGTGTACTATGTGCATCTGACATAGGCAGCCCTCCAGCGCCATCCTCAAGTCTGGCACACCCTCAAGGTAAGTCAATCAACCTACCAATTGCCAAATGGAGTAGAATATGTTTTTGCCTGTATCCATGGTATGGATGTGAACATGCAAGGGAATTAGGTGGCCTGATGTCAAGGCAGCAGACAGTAGACACCCATAGTGGCATCATGAGACCTGAAACACATACTGGAGTCACCATAGTAGCCAGTCTTACACAGGGTGACAACCCCACTGCAGGAAATGGCCTGAGCAACATGGGTGTCCATAAGAGCCACACATGCCAGTCAGGAAGGATCACATACCCAGCAACAGTCTCAGCCAGCAGGACAGGGGATGACTAACACAAACAAATGCTGCACTATGGCCTCTGACTGTGCCCTATGTGCAACCCCTCCCCCAGGCCTACACAGACAGACCACAGCAGGCCAGGCAGTCGGATGTAAGTTGTGAAGACTAGGAAGTCAGAAACTACTATGTTGATAAACAAAGCTAGGATCTGTAGTACACTGGTAAGCCTCTAGACAGCAGGATAGGTAAGACTACAGACTGAAATGGAGTACCTGACATACCAGTACAGTCCTAGAAAATGTATGCAAGTGTTAGGTGTGTCCCCCCATCCAACGTACACTTAAAGTAACAGTCAGGTATGCCCCCCCACTCCTGTTTAGAACAGTAGAAAAGTCAGGTGTCCCTCCCGCTATGCAGAAATATAGCAACAGTCAATGGCAAATGATCGATGGATGCCCTGCAGACACAGCATGCTACCTGTTGGTGTACAACACAAAGGTCAGCACCACAGTACAAACTACCTGGACGTGTCCACACATGCAACACAGGTAGCTATACTGGGCATGCTTACACACTTAACCACATGAAGGCCACGTCTGCAAACACCAGTGGATCAGACATATCTGGATGTTGCAGTTCTCATTGTGGACACATGTCAGTATGCACCACTCCTGCCTTGCACACACAGTGGATAGGAATACAGACAAATATGTAAGGACAACACACTATAATAAGCCACAGGTACACGGGCATAGATGTGTGGAAGAGGGTGACCATGATAAGGAGCCGTGAAGGCCTGTCCAAACCAGCACACAGCCAAAGGGTCCCCAACACATGAGGTGCGGATGTAACCTACTGTGGATACTAGCCACCAGTACCTGTCAGCATGACAGACTATGTGGTACATGTGCCAACTGTGCAACAAAAACTGTACAAGGAAGTAGCCATCTAGTAGCTGTATACATGCACCTGTGACATATGACCCCATGTATGCCCGCATGTGGCATGTCAACCCCTACATGAATGGGTTATGGCCCTTACACACACTGCCCTCCCCATAGTAGTAGTATGACAAGCCTGCTGAGGTCATCCAATGTGAATTACATCTTTGGGAGAGCTATAGCTCAGTAATATGCATGGTGCATACAATAACTGCATACTGCTGTAGCGACAGAGTAGCTAGGTAGTAGTACTAACACCAGACCTGTCAATTGTGTGAGTGTGTGTTTGTGTGCTTGCCTGCCTGTCTCTGAATGTGTAGAGGGAAATGCTTTTTAGGCTACTCACACTCTGTACAATACATATACTCTACTTTGGCAAGGCTGCTGATGTCACTCACCTAGTAATACACCTCTGGAAAAGAGATAGCCCAGTAATCATCATAGCGCGTTCTGTAACTGCGTACTGCTGTAGTGTGATATACTAGTTAGGAAGGTGTAAGAACCCCAGACCTGGCAACTGTGTGTGTTTGTGTGTGAGTCTGTGTGTGTGTGTGTGTGTGTGTGTGTGTGTGTGTGTGTGTGTGTGTGTGTGTGTGTGTGTGTGTGTGTGTGCGTGTGTGTGTCTGTGTGTGTGTGTGTGTGAGTGTGTGTATGTGTGTGTGTGTGTGTGTGTGTGTGTGTGTGTGTGTGTGTGTGTGTGTGTGTGTGTGTGTGTGTGTGTGTGTGTGTGTGTGTGTGTGTGTGTGTGTGTGTGTGTGTGTGAGTGTGTGTGTGTGTGTGTGTGTGTGTGTGTGTGTGTGTGTGTGTGTGTGTGTGTGTGTGTGTGTCTGTGTGTGTATTTGACTGAGTAGAGAGCAATGCTTTTTAGACTACTCACACTCCATACAATAGAAATACTTTACTTTTGCAAGGCTGCTGATGTCAATCACCTAGAAGTACACCTCTGGGAAAGTAATAGCCCAGTAATCACCGTAGCGCATTCTGTGACTGCGTACTGCTGTAGTATGATATACTAGTTAGGTAGGTGTTCGAACCCCAGACCTGGCAATGGTGTGTGTGTGTGTGTGTGTGTGTGTGTGTGTGTGTGTGTGTGTGTGTGTGTGTGTGTGTGTGTGTGTCTGATTGAGTAGAGAGCAATGCTTTTTAGGCTACTCACACTCCGTACAATATCTATACTCTACTTTGGCAAGGCTGCTGATGTCACTCACCTAGTAATACACCTCTGGGAAAGTGATAGCTCACTAATCACCGTAGCACGTTTTGTAACTGCGTACTGCTGTAGTGTGATATACTAGTTAGGTAGGTGTTCGAACCCCAGACCTGGCAATGGTGTGTGTGTGTGTGTGTGTGTGTGTGTGTGTGTGTGTGTGTGTGTCTGACTGAGCAGAGAGCAATGCTTTTTAGGCAATCACACTCCATACAATACAAATACTCTACTTCAGCAAGGCTGCTGATGTCACTCACCTAGTAATACACCTCTGAGAAAGTGATAGCCCAGTAATCGCCATAGAGTGCCCTGTAACTGAGTACTGCTGTAGTGTGATTTAGAATGGTGGTAGTGTTCCATCTCAATCCATGCCAGTTCCGGATGTTTTGTGTGTGTTTCAGTGTCTGTGTATGGAGCAATGCATTATAGGCTACTCACTCACAGTACATTACAAATGCCCTACTTTGGTAGTCCTGCTGGTGTCATTAATTGTGAAATACACCTTTGGGGAAGATGTACTTCACTAATGTCTGTGGCGTGTACTATAACTTGAGTAGTGCTGTAGTGTAGTAAACTAGTTAGGTAGGGATTCTACTCACAGACACGACAGGTGTGTCTGTGTTTGTGTGTGTGTTTGTAACTTGTATCCTGTGTAGAGGTGGTTGTGAGTGTGTGATACCTGTGGGCAATGTGGAGGGGTTTTGCTAATTTAATTTATGGTGGCCCTACTATATATCACAATGTCAACCATACAGGGATAACAGATGTAAAAAGCTGAGAGGTTGGGGTGCAAAGCCATACCCATACATGTGACATCAAGGCCAGCCAATCATAGTTAGCAACCCCATTGTGCCTTCACATGTGACTCACAACAGACATACCATGCCTAACAACATGCCCTGTATGGACAGATGACACTGACATCAGGAAATGCTGTTAGCATGCTATCAGTGTAGGTGCAGGGTAAATCTACTGACCAGTACCAGTCCCTGCCACAGGTGGGCAAGACTGGCACATCTGACAATAAGCTGTCTTCACAGCATGGGCCAGGCACCCCAGGTACAGTTCCATATGTCACTGTACATGCATGTGGGAGGTGTGCACATCCTAGACACTATCCATGTCATGGACTAGGGAACACATACATGGCAAGTGATGCACAGCATTGGCCACACACAATAGTCACACAGGTGACTGGATGACGGATGCAATACTTACCTGTGTGGGCAAATGCAGAAGCTACAGGCCTGTGCCACAATGCAGACCATTGTCATGTGACCTGATGCCAAGGTATACCCATCTCCTACCCTTGTATAGCCTGCTGGCACTGTTGGCCACCACACACCCATGCAGACATGCACCCATGCATGTCCGAACTAGCAACCTGTGTGTTTGTGTGTGTGTGTTGTATGGTGCGTATGTCCATATCCACATGCACTACTCCCCCCAGGGCACAGTGAAGCATGCTGCCTGATGTCTGACACCCTCTCATACTCACTGCCCATATGACTTCCGTATGACCCATGTGGTGCATGTGTTCCCTTCACATTGATGTGTTGTGGCAATCCCTCTAGTGATGAGTTGCATGCCTGGCCCTGCCAAATGTGTTAATGTGTGTGCATCCCTGTGTGAGTGTGCCTGTGCTGATGCTGGCACCTGTTCATGCAGACAAGCACGTGTACGTCACCTACTGTATATCTACCTTAACCCTGTTGCAGATGTCACTTACCATCACATATATGTTCTGAGTGCTCCCCATCAGATCACCCATGTGGCACATCCAATAACAGCATCGAACTGTGATAGCACTACATAGCTGTTGGGGGTTCAATACCCTGTGCTGGTAGGTGTGTGACACAAACATGCATCAGTTTTACCCTCCCACCCCTCCCTGACATGTATTCACCTCTGTCTGCTTCCCCCACTCCCCCTCTGGTAGATGTGGAGGCCCACACCTGCACTGCTTAGGCAGCAGCATGTGTATTTTAAGTGATGCTCATGATCAGCTGATGGCCTCTGCACGAATTGCAGCCCTTCCCTAGCCAATTGCATGTGGAACAGGCGTGGTAACATTCCCATAGCCAATTGCATGGAAATGCACACTAATACCTGGGAACTTCCTGGTGGTGTTGGCTCTTGTCTGTCACTGTGAGCAGGAGCTAGAACTGTTGTTTGGTAAACAGCATTTCAGATGGGTTGGGGATTTACCTCTAACAACATGCACTGTGGAAAAAGGGCAACAAACAGGAGGGGGATTTGTCTGACCTGACTACAGACTGTAAGTGCTGCTATACTGCATATAGAGTAATGTTGGATTAACAGTGTTTGTCTGGATATGCCTGTCATACATGTCGCAATACCTGCCATGTCAGTTCCATGTATATCAGGAATCCCCATCTGCAGGGTCATCTGCAGACAGGGCAGTGTTGTGTGTTTGGTTTCTTGTGTTAGCCACAATGCATCTATCTGTGGAATGCTGAAGGTAGTGTGAGGATTGCAGCCTGTTGATGGTGAAGGCTGTGACAGTTACTGACTACATATCCCTTGTTGGACATATGTTACAACAAACCCCATTACAATGGTAGATTAATGAGGGTATCACAGTAACATGTCTATACTGGCCCTGTGTATGTGCTGTCAGTCACACCTCTGTCAACCTTTGTACATATGTTGTGCATGAAATGGTGCATATGTGCTGTACACCATAAATAGTGTCATCATATGTGATAACAAGCCAGTGATATATCAGAGTACTTCACATGTCATGTACAGTAGGGGTTACATTTAATGCCATAACCTGGACATTCTGTGGATGTTTGTACAGTACAAAGGTCTGTGCAGTGATGGTGAATGCCGGCAGTGTGTGTATTGTTAATATGTACTATGGCCTGTGTACAGACTGTGTCAGATGTCATTGTTCTAGCTCCCCTTCTATCTGATGTTACATGCTGCCCCACTGTATGGTACCATTTTACCTTACATGTTTGTAGGGCCATACACACACATGTCCCATACCACAGACAGCCATCAAACAAAACTGTGTAGCAACCCAGTATATGTAGGGTCATTCTGTGAGTGGCACATATGAGGATGGTGTAGGACAGATAGTCTGTATACTGTACTATTATGCTAGCATACCATATGTGGCTGGGCTGTGTTCACATTGGTTGTGGTTATGCACTGTCACACAGGTGTATCCTACCCTGTCCTGTGACATGGCTGTCGAGCCTGCTCCTGCTATATATGCAGGTACTGTACCATGATAACCTTAGGATGTCTGTCAGTAGCCAATGTCATGCAAGTTATGAGCAGATGTCACCTTCCACACACACACCATGTCTGTGACAACAATCCCGATGACAATAGAAAATGACTATTAATATACCAGCTATACATACCAGACATCCCCTTGCACTATGACATTGGGACTATAGGGGCTGGGGTAGGGCTAAACTCCATGTCCATGACATATGGTGGGACTATATGGACATGTGGATAACAAAGTTTGCAGATCACTGCAAACTGGGAGCCATTATTGAATCCCCAAATTATGTGGATATTCTACAAAAGGGCATTACAGAAACAGATGCCTGGTGCCAGAGCCATGGGCTCAAGTTTAATGCCAAGAAATGTATAGTTATCCCCTTTGGAAAAAAACATGTACCCATGAATTACCACATAGGTGGCAGGATGCTAAACATCAAAAGTGTGAAGAGAGACTTAGGGACCCAGGTGGACAGTGGTCTCACTTTCGATAACCACATCGCCACAACAGTCAGGAAATCCTTCTATGTGGCACACCTCATCACTAAGGGCTTTTCATCCAGAAAAAAGGAGGTCATTGTCCCACTGTACTCATCCCTCATTAGACCCATTATAGAGTATAATGCCCCATTTGATATGTACCTCACAAGACATCTGCAACAGCTAGAAAGGCCACAGAAATACCTCACTGAAAGAATCACAGGCCTAAAGCAGATGCCATATGATGACCGTCTAAAAAAACTCCAGCTATACTCTGTGGCATATCGTCTACTCAGAGGCGATCTCTGCTTAACATACAAGGCCATGTCAAACCCTGAGCTGTTGGACATGCTCCACTTAAAGAAATCCCACTCCCTCAGAGCCACACGCTCCAGGGATCTAAACCTTGTTATCACAATGAAAAAAACATGTTGGAGGGATAGGTTCCTGACCCAGGGACTCCCCATACTCTGGAATAGACTGCTCATACCTGTTAAGCAGAGTGCCTCACTGGCCCTCTTCAAAAGGAACATTGATGATTGGATGGGAGATAGGAAATTCACCCCGGGGATCATGTCAGTCGCTCTGCTAGACAGGGGCCCAGAGAAGTAAATATTGTGGGAAGAAATATCCAGGGAATTGTTATGGCTAGTCTTGCATAGGCCCTAGGGCTGATAGCCTAGTACCAACCTATGAACCTAAGAACCTATGTACTTATCCAGATTTCCATATATATATCTGAGTACACATGTGTAGTACTTTCAATTACCACTGTCATGGCAACCACCCACTATGAATCCCTACATCATGTGGGTGTATTCCCTGTACATTCCCTGTGTGCTGGACATCCTTCCTGTGTGTGGGCATCAATGTTACAGACAGCAGGTAGCAATACCTCTTACAGGAGAAACTGCACACTCAGGGCAGCCACATATATGTAGGAGGATCAGGACATACAGACAGACTGTGAGTAGAGTGGCGTAATGCTTTGCATAGTACTGGTGTTACAAGGTGTGTGTGTGTGTGTGTGTGTGTGTGTGTGTGTGTGTGTGTGTGTGTGTGTGTGTGTGTGTGTGTGTGTGTGTACATACTAGTTTATCTTGGACTGCAATCTGTCTGCCTAGCTCACTACTGTGAGACTATCCTCTACCTGGACAGAGATGTGCCTATCATGTGTTGTCTGTCCACCACACAGGTCCTGTGTCGGATATTACACTGGTAGTGTGTGTGTTGCATGCTAGCAGTATATGTCTATATCCATCTGTGTCCCTGATGTCTTATTCCTGCATAAGGGTATGTTGCAACACATCCTGTAACACCAGCATGTGCCTGGGTGCATAACAGCAATATGTTGAGTATGGCCATGTGTTCCTGCCTTTGTCTTCCACATATATGGCAGGCTTTGTCCTGCTGTGATAAGGTTAGGGGTTGTTAGGTAATGGCCTATCATTAATTACTAGCATTCCTACTATCATCCCAGTCTAAACGTGGACTCCCACAACATTTATTGGTCAGGATCCATATATGCGACAGATACATTGATATTATCTCAAGTAATGAATGCCCCTTAAGGGCTTCACTACAGGGTGTAATTGGAGGCTGCTGAACTACATCTGCTATTGTTGATTGTTATGTATCGTGCAGGCAAATCCTTTGTCTACTGTTGTACGAATTGAAGGGCTTGGCCTGGACACCATAGTATGCTATATATCCGCACTATCAGCATCTACTGTTTTGTGTAGGCCTTGCATCCATCACTGGTTATATACATCACCATCTATGTGCTGTCAGTAATGGCATACATTATTTTATGGCACACAAATAAAGGTTGTCTGTGTATACATACCTGTGTGTCGTGTCATGTCCTTTGAATTGTGAGTGGGTATATGTGCAATGTATGTATCCCCTTTGTGAGGCTGGTTGCCACACCACACATGTCACAGGTACCAGTTCAGGGCTTGTGGCTGGGGATATGCATTGCACCCAGTACGTCCACTCTACTTCTACATATGAATGGCTACTAATACCCTTTGTCTGTGTATATGTGTAAGTACCCATGTATCCTATATATCTTATCTCCCTCTCTCTCTGTCTATATATATATATATATATATATATATATATATATATATATATATATATATATATATATATATATATATTAAATCACTATAGATATATATATATATATATATATATATATATATATATATATATATATATATATATATATATATATATATATATATATATATATATATATATATATATATATATATCTATATATATATATATATATATATATATATATATATATATATATATATATATATATATCTATATATATATATATATATATATATGTATATATATTAATCATATATATATATATATATATATATATATATATATATATATATATATATATAAAATCTGCACATGATTGTCAGTGTATGGATGTGTGGTTGTAATGTGTACCCCTTCAACATAGTACATTCCCTGCAGTACAATGGCCTATCTGCATGATATGTTACAGATATTGCCCTGACATGTGCAGGTGACTTGGATTGTATTTGAAGCATTGTAGCTGTGTAGTGGTGGGTTCTGTCGACAAGTACTGCATGTGCTGGATATTGGATTGCACAGCTTATCCGTTAGGGCTGGGAGTGGTTACATAGCAGTAATTACCAGGTGTCTCTCATTTGTGCCTCCACCCCCATTAACTGTGTTCATGGTCTGTTATGTCATACGGAGTGGGCCAGGAGTCCATTCCCATGTGGAAATCATATACACATGTCTATCTGTATACACACACACACACACACACACACACATATATATATATATATATATATATATATATATATATATATATATATATATATATATATCTGCATAAGTATATATGTGAAACCCCCATATATAGAGGGACAGAACTGGACATTGATAAAGCTCTAGCTATGTATATGTATTCATACATATATATATATATATATATATATATATATATATATATATATATATATATATATATATATATATATATCTATACATAGATATACACACTGAACATGTTAATCTATCTATGTACGATTGCTGTTATATGGTTATTTGTGAGTCATGCATACACATATATATACCTATAGCTGTCTATCTGTCTACATTTACAGATGTATATCTGTCCATATGTCCATGCATGTTTGGCCTATATGTGTGGCCTGTACCTCATTCTCTTGGCAATTGACATGGATGACCTTAGGACTGAGGTCAGTCATTCGTGCCGACACGTACGTGTTTCAGACGTATCATCTCCTTCAATATATGTGTTCTACTACATATAACTGTGTAACTTGCAATGTTTTAAGTGTATTAGAGCAAGATATGACAGATATCCCTCTATGTACCCACATTATGGTGAACATTGTCCGGGATACATGCATTAAGAGGTTGTGTGGTGTGTTATTACTACATTTCCTATGCTGTTGACTGATTGTGCTGGATGATATGTATGTGAAATGAGTGGTTATGTACATCTGCCATGGTTTACTGGTAAATCACATAGTGTATGATGTGCAGGGTCCCGGGTGTGGGCCTTGCAAAGGCTGTATATTTTGTTTCAGGGCAGAACACCGGCTGTCGGATATAGAGTGAGTTAGGGACATTTGAGCGGTTGTACGCAGGTGTGCTTGGGTTTGTGCAGAGCTAAGCAATGCTAACCTCTGGTTGCATTTCCTTACAATCGGCTAGCATCTACTTAGCTCAATCTATGTAGGCAATGCTTACCCTCATGTGAATACACGTACACACACTTACACCTACTTATCCATGTGCACTACTGCTGTTATGCACTTACACATGCTTACTAGTGCCTTAGTCATTATGACACTTCACATGTGCATTTCAGGCAGTACCCCTGTACAAATATAAATGTTATTTAGTAGGTTATACAGCACAATAATGTTAACATATGGATTTCACATGGAAAATAAGATTTGCTGCAGTGGGACTCAACCCGGGAATGCGTGCACGTTAGGCGGATGCTCTGGCCACTACACTATTGCTGTTCTGCTTCATTTGCATATGTCTACCAAAATGACATACCCATGTTCCCTTCCCCCGGCCCCTGAGCTCCACGTACACAGCATCCATCCATTCCCCAGTTGCTAGCCCTGCCATACCACACCTCCAAACATTTCCCTCTCTGCACATCTCGGTACACCTCCAGTATACTGGCCCCACCCAAGTGTCTGCAGGCTTTTCATCCTTTTAGTCCATGTATGTACCAGCCTTCCCTTGATCCTCCTCCAATACTGCTGGTGACATCGATGTGACCCAAAACTGTTGGTTCATCCCGCCAGGGATGGACCTGTTGTTGTTTCAAAAGTAGACCTAGCTGGTCAACAGTGTTTCTCCCCACTGGTAGCATCCTGCCAGGGTATTATGTAGCAGCGGTTTGCTCACACACCTGGCCAGCCTCATCTCCTGGTTCCACGGAACCAACACCCCAGGTGTGACATACTGTGCATGAAGCATGCTCACACGCCCCCATGGTGTGCACTGTATATCATTATTCCCTTCGGTATTATGCAGGACTACTGTTCTCGCAGTATGTTTGGACAGGCACTGCTCTGTGCTGCACATAGACTGCTCATAATACTGTGGTTGAGCAACGGACACGTGTTCTGGTATTACTCTACACACTTATATACATTTCCTATACTGTTGGATGACTGTGCTGGATGATGTGTTTGTGATCACAGCAGCTGACTGTGTATCCGCCATGAACTCACGTCGACTATAGTGTGCTGGGTCGGGGGTTCGCAACCTGTCAGTGTTGATTATTTTGTTAATGGCCACAACAACAGCTGTTGGCTACAGAGTGACTAAGGCACTGTAGAACATTTGTAGATGGGTATGAGCTGGTTTGCACAAAGCACAGCATTACTGACCTCTGGTTGTGGCATCTTGCAGTGAGTTAGCCTCTACATTGCTTCATCAATGTGGTAATTGCATACTGGCGGCCCAACAGGCTTACACCCACTTGCTCCTGCATACACATGCGCAATGTCATGCATTTTGTTCACATTTGTCAACCAGGACAATTGGACTGTAGGCTTGTCCATTGTCAGTGGTGGCCCGGTGTGTAGAGCTCCACATTGACCCCCAGCTACTTATTCCAATTAATAATGGGGTGTTCACATTCATAGAGGGTAACAGACGTAACATAGCTACATCCCCCATTCTTCATTCTTAGTTTATGTTAAAATGTCGGTATTATCCATGCTTAGGTAAGGTTTACATGTCTGGTATGACTGTTGATAAAGGTCAGTTTAAGGTGAAGTTGGATTCCTGTTTCACAGGTCTGGATAGGTTACATGCAGGTATTCAGGGTAGGTGCAGTTATTCCATACCTGTGTGGTACAGTAGAGGAGAATAGCTAAGGAGTAGGTAGGTAGGTAGTGGGGGTGACATTGTAACTGTATAATAGCCTGTAGGTATAATTGGATGGTGAGCAATAGGGAAGGTTTGTCGGATGTTGGGATGTGTATGCGAGGCAGGACAAGAGGTGTCAGTATCACTAGTTGATGTAGTTGTATAAAGTGTGAGGTGAGAGTGAGGGTTTCAAAAGGTGGTGAGCCTGTGCTGCTCCAGGTGTGCTTGTGGTGTTCCTTCATGTGTTTGTTACATGTGTCCTGTGGGACAGCTGTGATACTGCATGTGGGTTGGGGTTCCAGATACTGGCAATATGGTGGGGGAAGAGGGTGTCACCTACGTGTAACCATAAACATTAATAGAAATGGAAAAGGGGCTGATAGGTACGTGGCGTGCATGGGGCACAAAAGAGGGATTTAGTAGGGGAATTATCCAGGGATGTGCAGGATGGCTGCAGGGAAGGTCCACAGATGGCCAGGTTGTCTACAACAACAGCTGTGCATATACACTTCACTTTGTGTTTGAGTTGGACACTCACACCCCCGGGTGGGGGTGAGGACTACAATAATACCTTGTGATGCCAATTAGATCGGCTTACATGCCTACAGCGGGGTGTTGCGACTATGTGTTCGTAGGTGTTGTGTAGTGGGTTATGCAACAACACATATGGTGATACCGTACTTTGCCATGTTAACTGGACTGTGCTGCGGTGGGACCCATATCGGGAATGACTGCCCATTAGGTGAAAGCATACCTGTCAAATGTACAGAATCCGCATAATGTCCAGAGTTTACTTCATAATATTGGTGTGTTCCTCTTACAATCTGTACTTGTCTGGCAAATACCTGGTAACTTAAGTCATTGAATACAGACAAGTATTTGTGTTTAAGACTCCACATCCTTCAGATGAGTCATGCTAATGCATAATCTATTATTCTATCAGCTTTCTAAGGTTGTAAGTGGAATATGTAATTTCTGTCCCTATTTGTCCCCCCAACATTTTAGGTTCTGTCCAGTGGTTTTGCTGTTAGAGACTGAGAGGTACGGCCGGACGCTCTGCCCAATTCGCAATATTACTTACATCCGCGGGGTGGTCCGAATACAACTGTGCCAGCCAACACCTGCACGCCTAGGCTCATAATTGCATACCCATAGTTCCCCTACCTGCCCCTCCTCTACAGCACTCATCCTTACTGTGGGTGCAGGTGGGGTCTAACCACACCACTACACACTGCCCACTCTCCATGTCCCGGGACCCATGTCGTACGTTGTCTAGACCCATGGGTCATCAAGCTTGCCCAACCTACTGGTTCATGTACATACATGACCTGGTTAGATAAATCATCACAGGGACTGACTCCGATCATCATCAATTTTTGGGGTGTCCCACAAGGGACACTGATGTCTTTGTTTCATGATTAGACTTGCCAGGTCTCTCTCACTGGTAATATCCTGCATGTGGTCTGGGAAGCAATGGTGTGTTTACTTCTATTGTGTGTTTTTGTATGTTTCACCTGTCTAGCTGGGGGGGGGGGGTTGATGCTACTTGTTACACGTTTGTTGATTGGACCCCTCACCCACATTGGCACAGCCTGTGAACATATGTAATTCTTAACTGCTGTATATAAATATATATATATATATATATATATATATATATATATATATATATATATATACATATATATATATATATATAGAGAGAGAGAGAGAGATCTATATATATATATATATATATATATACATATATATTTATATATCTGCTGTATACTACTATTTAATAAATTGTTTTCTAATCCTGGGGAGTTTTTCTCCATGG
>NC_056725.1:1191229839-1191324839 GCF_019279795.1 Protopterus annectens | reverse complement strand
ATATATATATATATATATATATATATATATATGTTCTTTCGTGGCAGCAGTACTCCAGGTTTTATATATATATATATATATATATATATATATATATGTTATTCCATCGGTTATGCAACATACATATTACTCATAATGTGCTTTGCCATGGGAACTGGTATGTCTCAGTTACCTTCCTGCCCCCCCTCCTTTCTCACTTACATCCATGGGGTGGTCCCATTAGAATGGGTCCATCCAACCCTGGCACGCCTCGGCTCATAATGTCTTACCCAGCACTACCTCCACCCCCTCCCTGCTCCACATCAATCATGCTTCCTACAGGTTCCATCCGAATCTCACCACACCATTACACATTGCTCACTCTCCACTTCTCGGGACCCATCATGTAAGTTGTCTCACCCCATGGATCTTTGGGTTCCCTCACATTCAGTCCGCGAACATACATATCATTCTTTGCTGTAAGGCATGGTGTGTTACTCCAAGGACTCTTTTTAGCAGAATGGTTGGGGTTGTCCCGCTAGGGACGAACATGCGTTTGTTTAAGATTAGACTTTGCAGGTTGACACTGTTTCTGCCACTGGTAGTATCCTGCCAGTAGTCTGGGTACCAGTGCTGTGCAATGCTTAGCAGTGCTTCATATTCAATTTGCATGATATTTGCCTTTTGACATTGATGTCTTCTTCATTACATGTTATATGTGTGTCTTGTATCCTTGATTCATGTGTACGTACGCTTTATGGGATCCTCTGAACTTCAACACTTTATTGCAATAACACCTCAAATCTGGCCTTACTGCAGTACTCCAGTTCACATATTTATGTTACGAAGCAGGTTATACCACTTCACACTGTACATAGATTCAGTTCACGTTTGGTTTGATTTTCCTGTGGTACCTCATTCATATCTATTACTATGATGGCTTAGTGGTTAACTACTGTAACTATAGTGTACAGGGTCCTGAGTTTGAGCCTTGCAGAGGCAGTTTATTTTGTTGCTTGGCAGAACATGGGCCATTGGATCCAGAGTGATTAAGGCACTTTAAAGCAGTTGTAGGCGGGTTTGCACAGGTTTGCACGACAGTAAGCACTGCCAACCTCTGGTTATAGTTTCATACACTCTGTTAGCTTCTACTTTGCTTAATCTGTGTAGGCAATGCTTATCCCCATGCAAATGCACTTAGACTGCTTATTTTTGCATAAACCTGCTTACTAGTGCCTTATACATTATGACACTGACACTTCACATGTGCATTTCATGCAATACTCCAGTTCACATTTAAATGTTATTATGTAGGTGATACAGCAAAAAGATGTAGAAATATGTTCATATACAGATTTAACATGGAAAATGATATGTGCTGTAGTGGGACTCGAACTGGGAATACTTGTTCGTTGGTGGAAGCTCTAACCACTACACTATTGCTGTGCTGCTTCATTTGCATATATATTCCTTGTTATCCTCTTCAGCATTTTCAGCTGCTTTATCCCTAGATAAGCGATGGGCAAACCCACGCAACTATGATTAGCTGTACTCGGGGTTTTGAAATAAAATAAATACAAGGGTTTCTTCATTTTATTTCAATGTACTTTTGCTGTAGAACAAATGGGGACTGTTGGTGGGGATATGCGAACACCTATGAGCAGTCTCGCTCATTTATTTACACTTTCTTCTGTTCTACTTTGCAGGGTCATATTTATTCTGAGAGCTCTGCTCTCAGACACGGCCCCTGCACTCGTCCACCCTCAGTGTAGAATTTGGAGCTCAGGCAGCACGCCTTCATTAATATGCATGGCGCGCTGCCGTCCTCCTCTTAAACTGCCGCTTATGTACAGGACTAGTTTAGTCCTGCATGGCAGATTAGTAAATCTGGGGGATTATGTTAGTAAAATCCTTTCCTTTAGCACTGCCATATTATGTTAGTAAACCCATTTCCCCTAGCACTACCACATTATGTTAGTAAAATCCTTTACACTAGAATTACCACATTATATTAGTAAAACCTTTTTACACTAGCACTACTAGACTATGTTAATAAAACCCTTTCCCCTAGCACTACCACATTATGACAGTAAAACCCTTTCACTTAGCACTACCGCATTATGTTAGCAAAACCCTTTCTCTTACCACTACCACATCATGTTAGTAAAAGCCTTTCCCCTAGAACTTCCACATCATGCTAGTAAAACCCTTTCCACTACCACACAATGTTAGTAAAATCGTTCCCCCTACGACTACCACATTATGTTAGTAAAACCCTTTCACCTAGCACTACCACAGTATGGTAGTAAAACCCTTTCCCTAGAACTACCACACTATGATAGTAAAACCCTTTCCTTTAGCACTACCACACAGTGGTAGTAAAACCCTTTCCCCCAGTACTACCAGATTATAACAAAACCCTTTCCCCTAGCACTACCACATGATGTTAGTAAAACCCTTCCCCAGGCACTATCACGTTATGTTAGTAAAACCTTTTCCACTAGCACTACCACACTATGTTAGTAAAACCCTTTCCCTTAGCAGTACCACATTATGTTAGTAAAACCCTTTCACCTAGCACTACCACAGTATGGTAGTAAAACCCTTTCCCTAGAACTACCACACTATGATAGTAAAACCCTTTCCTTTAGCACTACCACACAGTGGTAGTAAAACCCTTTCCCCCAGTACTACCAGATTATAACAAAACCCTTTCCCCTAGCACTACCACATTATGTTAGTAAAACCCTTCCCCAGGCACTATCACGTTATGTTAGTAAAACCTTTTCCACTAGCACTACCACACTATGTTAGTAAAACCCTTTCCCTTAGCAGTACCACATTATGATAGTAAAACTCTTTCCCCTAAAACCATCACATTATGATGGTAAAACTATTTCCCCTAGCACTGCCACATAATGCTAGCAAAACCTTTCCCCTACCACTTCTACACAATGTTAGTAAAACCACTTCCCCTACCACTACCACATTATGTTAGTAAAACCATTTCCCCTAGCACTTCAATAATATGTTAGTAAAAACCTTTCCCCTATCACTACCACATTATGTTAACAAAACCTTTGCCCTACAAATACCACATTATGTTATTAAAACCCTTTCCCCTAGCACTACTGTACTATGTTAGAAAAAACCCTTTCCCCTAGGACTACCACACCATGTTAGCAAAGCCCTTTCCCCTTAGTACTACCCACTCTATGTTAGTAAAACACTTTCTCCTACCACTACCACATCACTTTAGTAAATCCCTTTCCCCTAGCACTACCACATTATGTTAGTAAAACCCTTTTTCCTAGCACTACCACATTATGTTAGTAAAACCCTTTCCCCTAACACTACCATATTATATTAGTCAAACATTTCACTAGCACAACCACAATATATTAGTAAAACCATTTCCCCTAGCACTACCACTTTATGGTAATAAAACCCTTTCCCCTAGCACTACCACATTATGTTAATAAAACCTTTTTCCTCTAGCACTAACAAATTATGTTAGTAAAACCCTTTCCCTTTGCACTACAACATTATGTTAGTAAACCCTTTTCCCCTAGCGATACCACATTATGTTAGTAAAACCCTTTCACCTGGCACTACCTCACTATGTTAGTAAAACCCTTTCCCCTAGCAGTACTGTTCTATGTCAATAAAATGATTTCCCCTAGCACTACCACATTATGTTTGTAAAACCCTTTTCCCTAGGTCTACCACACTATGTTAGTAAAATCCTTTCCCCTACCACTACATCACGTTAGTAGAACCCTTTCCCCTAGCACTACCATATTATTTTAGTAAATCCCTTTCCCCTAGCACTTCCACACTATGGTTGTAAAATCATTTCCCCTACCACTCCCACTCTATGTTAGTAAAAGCTTTTCCCCTAGCACTGCCACATTATATTAGTAAAACCCTTTTCTCTAGCACTACCACATTATGTTAGTAAAACACTTTCTCCTACCACTACCACATTATGTTAGTAAAACCCTTTACCCGAGCACTACCACACTATGTTAGTATAACCCTTTTGCATAGCACTACCACACTATGTTAGTAAAACACCTAGCACCACCACATTTTGTTAGTAAAAACCTTTCGCCTAGAACTTCCATGCTATGTTAGTAAAACCCTTTCCCCTAGTATTACCACACTATGGTAGTAAAACCCTTTCCCCTAGCAGTACTACATTATGTTAGTAAAACCCTTTCCTCTTGCCCTATCACATTATGTTAGTAAAACTCTTTCCCCTAGCACTACCACATTATGTTACTAAATCCTTTGCCTTATAAATACCACATTTTGTTAGTAAAACCATTTCCCCTAGCACTACTGTACTGTGTTAGTAAAACCTTTTCCGGTAGCATTACCACATTATGTTAGTGAAACCCTTTCCCCTACCCTACCACATTATGTTAGTAAAACCATTTCCCCTGCACTACCACATTATGTTGGTAAAATACTTTCCCCTAGCACTACCACATTACGTTAGTAAAACCCTTTCCCCTAGCACTACCACATCATGCTAGTAAAACCCGATCTCCTACCACTACCACACAAGGTTAGTAATACCCTTCCCCCTTACCACTACCACATTATGTTATTAAAACCATTTCCCTTACCACTGCTACACTGTTAGTAACACCTTTTCACCTAGCACTACCACATTATGTAAGTAAAACCCTTTCCTTTAGAACTAGCACACTATGTTAGTAAAACTCCTAGCACCAGCACATTCTGTTCATAAAACTCCTAGCACTATCAAAGTATGTTAGTAAAACCATTTCCCCTATCAGTGCCATGCTATGTTAGTAAAACCCTTTCCCCTACCACTACCACGTTATGGTAGTAATGCCTTTTCCCCTACCACTACCACACTATGTTAGTATAACCCTTTTGCATAGCACTACCACATTATATTAGTAAATCCTTTGCCTTATAAACACCATGTTATGATAGTAAAACCCTTTCTCATAGCACTATTGTACTATGTTAGTAAAACCTTTCCCATAGCAGTACCACACTATGTTAGTCAAAAACTTTCCTCTAGCACTTTCACATTATGTTAGTAAAACCTTTGCTCTATAAGTACCACATCATGTTACTAGCACTACCACATTATGTTAGTACAACATTTCCCATACCACTACCACAGTATGTTAGTAAAACTCTCTCTCCTAGCACTACCACATTATGTCAGCAAAACCCTTTCCCCAAGGGTACAACACTATGTTAGTAAAACTCTTTCACCTAGCACTACCACACTATGGTAGTGAAATCCTTTCCCCAGCTGTACCACATTATGTTAATAAAACCCTTTCCTCTAGCACTACCACATTATGTTAGTAAAACCCTTTCCCCTAGCAATACCACATTATGTTATTAAAACATTTCCCATACCACTATCACAGTATGTTTGTATAACCCTCTCCCCTAGCACTACCACATTATGTCAGTAAAATCCTTTCCCCTAGGGTACAACACTAAGTTAGTAAAACTTTTTCACCTAGCACTACCACACTATGGTAGTAAAACCCTTTCCGCTAGCATTACCTTATTATGTTAGTAAAGCCCTTTCCTCTAGCACTACCACAATATGTTAGTAAATCCTTTGCCATAAAAATACCACATTAAGTTAGTAAAACCATTTCCCCTAGCACTACTGTACTGTTAATAAAACCCTTTCAGCTAGCACTATCACATTATGTTAGCAAACCCCTTTCCACTAGCACTACAAAATTATGTTAGTAGGTTCATAGGTAGGTACTAGGCTATTGGTCATAGGGCCTATATAAGCCTGGCCAAAAAGGTACCGTGGCTTTTACCACCCAAGAAAATTATTTTCCTGTGCCCTGTCAAGCAGAGCCACAAAAGTGATCCTCGGGGTGATTTTCCTTTTTTCCCATACAATCATCAAGATTATTTTTGAAAAATGCTAATGAGGAGCTTTTTTGACATAGATAGGTAGTCTGTTCCAGAGCACGGGAAGTCTCTGGACAGGAATCTAGCCCTCCAGCATGTTCTGTTTATTGTGGAGACAAGGTTTAGGTCCCTAGAGCATGTAGCTCAGAGGTATTGGGATTTCTTTAAGTGGAGTATGTCCAACAGCTCTGGGTTTGACATAGCTTTGTATGTTAGGCAGAGATCGTCTCTGAGTAGGTGATATGAGACTGAGTAAAGCTGGAGTTTTTTGAGATGGTCTGTGTAGGGCAATTGTTTGAGGCCAGTAATCCCCTTTGTGAGGTATTTCTGTGGCCTTTCCAGTTGTAGATGTCTTGTGAAGTACATACCAAAAGGAGTGTTGTACTCTATAATGGGTCTAATTAGTGATGAGTAGAGGGGAACAATGACCTCTTTTTTTCTGGATGAGAAATCTTCTGTGATGAGGTGTGCCACGTAGAAGGATTTCCTGACCACTGTGACAATGTGATTATCAAAGGACAGACTACTGTCCACCTGTGTCCCAAGGTCTCTTATCACACTTTCGGTGTTAAGTAGACTACTGCCTATGTGGTAGTTCATGGATACAGAGTTTTTACCAAAGGGGATGACAATGCACTTTTTGGCATTGAGCTTGAGGCCATGGCTTTTACACCAGGCATCTGTCTCAGTGTGGCCTTTTTGTAGGATGTCCACATCATTAAGAGTTTCGATTATGGCTCTTAGTTTGCAGTCATCTGTGAACTTAGTTAGCTAAAGACCTTCTGTGTTAGCCTGTACTTCAGAGAAGTAGATACCAAACAGGAGAGGACCCAGGACTGAACCCTGTGGTACTCCACTTGTCACTGGTCTGAAGTCTGATTTGGAATCTACTACTTTCACAGTGTGGGTTCTGTTAGTAAGCCAGTTGGCAACCCATCTTGTGACACAGGGATTTATACCTAGTTTAGTGAGATTATCTATAATCTCAGAGTGGGGGATGGTGTTGAATGCCTTGGCAAGATCTAGATAGGCTGTGTGAACCACCTTACTCTCATCTATGGTATTGTTGACTGCTTCAAAGAAGTCTATCAGGTTTAGGGGACATGATCTGTCTTTTACAAAACCAAACTGAGTGGGGTCCAGAGTTTGGAGATCTCCAATGTCTCTGTTTATGAGTACCATGATGATACGTTCCATGACCTTGCAGACTAGGTTTATCAGACTAATTGGTCGGTAGTTCCCGGGGTCCATCGTGGCTCCACCTTTGTGGAGTGGGATAACCGTCATGGTGCGCCATTTAAAGCCTAAGGTGAGGCTATGACTGAACATGGTACTTAGGTGGGGTGACAGTTCATTCTGTAGTTCGTATGGAAGGCAGCCTGGGATGTTGTCAGGTCCCATGGATGCTGTGTTTTTGGCTATGGAGAGTGAGATTTTTACCTGTGCATCCGTGATTACAGGAAGTTTGCATTCTTCCACTATAGAGATGGGCCCTTTAGGGGGTGAGAGGGGGGTAAAGTTAGCACTGAACCTATCTGCCTGGATGTTGGCAATATCAGTTGGTTCTGTATACTTAGTGCCATTGTGCTGTCATTCAGAGCAGATCTGAGTGTTGCCATTGAGATTCTTGACATAGCTATCGAATGCTTTGTGGTTGTCTTTAGAATCAGTGGCAATTTTGTTTTCATAATTAGCTTTGGAAGATTTTATGAGGGATCTCAGTTTCTTACTGAGGCTGACCAGGGAGTTCCTCCTATCATGGGATTTTACTCTTTTTTGCAACAGTTTCTTTCTTCTGTTGTAGAGATTGTTTATGGCAGGGGACCACCAGATTGTTTTCCATTTTTTAGAGGTTAGCATCTTGGTTCTGTTAGGGATAGCACGATCCATGCTCTCGTGTAAGTGCTTATAAAGTGCATTTGTGTAGGATTCAACAGTTGTACCTCTATTGTCCATCTGCATGGGTGTCATGAAGTTTACCACTTCTGTCTTAAGAAGTGTGAGGTAGGCTTTGGGGAAAATTTTTATGGTTGTTTCCCTAATGGGGAGTGGGAGTGGGATGTGGATGTCTAGGGTGATTAGCTTGTGGTTGGATCTGACCAACGAAGAATTGACCTCTGGTGTGGAACACCGGTCGCCCATGTTGGTGATGACTAGGTCTAGGATATTGCTGCCCCTGGTGGGGATGTGGATAAGTTGATCCAAGGCATTGGAATTTAGGAATTCCAGAAAATGATGAGCAAAAGAGTTGGTACATGAGTAGTTTTCCCAGGTAATAGTGGGATAGTTGAAATCACCCATTATTAGGGTGTTGGGTTGTACCCTAATATTTTCCAGTGCATCAAGAAAAGAAGAGTGGGAATCCTGGGGCTTGGTGGGGGTCTGCAGCAAGATACAATCTGGATTGCGGTCTTGCCAAGAGTTAGTTGAACTTGGATAATCTTGGATGAATTATGCTGAGCAACTAGCTTGGAGGTGTGGATATCCTTAATGAATATGGACACACCTCCGACTTTAGTGTTTTGGTCCAGATCACGTGGCCGAAAGGTGTGGTATGAATTATAGCCTGGTAATGCAGGGGTGCTCCCTGGAGCTTTGAACCAGGTCTCTGTCACTGCACAGATGTCAATGTTCTCCATTTTAAGGAGTGCCTTGAGTGAGTGCCTTTTGAAGTTTAGACTTCTAGCATTGAGTTGCATTACCCTCAGATTTGCTTGCTTGTACTTGTTAAGGTGGTGAATTTGTCATTTGAACCTTGCCTAAAAAGGCACTATAGGGGTGGCAGGAGCCTTTGCCAGTATCCAGAATCCCAAGGCCGACAGGTGCAGGCCATCTCTGGCAAAGCATTGTGGTCTGTCGATCATGTCATCCCAGGCAGACAGGTACTGGATTCCCTTAGAATGACACCAGAAGCTTAGCCAATTGTTGAAGTCAATCATT
This sequence comes from Protopterus annectens, assembly GCF_019279795.1. NCBI lineage: Eukaryota > Metazoa > Chordata > Ceratodontiformes > Protopteridae > Protopterus > Protopterus annectens. Next base: position 1,191,315,986 of record NC_056725.1, on the reverse strand, counting down.
TTGTCCTTATACTGTGGTATCATTCTGGGTGATGGCAGGATGCTACTCAGAGCTAGGGTCATACCTGCCTGGACTACAAGATCGGAGAGCTCTTCCAATTTCTCTTTTCATGTAGTCCAGGGAGGTACATCTCAGGTCATTCACACCAACATAGACAATGACAGAGTCATATTTGTACTTTTTTGTGGAGTGACCTGAGTGCATGCATTATGTGGCAGATCCTGGCACTTGACAGGCAGCTGACAGTAACTTTCTCCTTGTTTAGCCTGGTGAGTGGAACATCAGTGTGCCCGACTATAGAGTCACCTATGACTAGAGTGTTAGGTACATTATGCCTTATTGGCTGTAGTTGAGTGGAACACTGAGTTTGTGGGCTATGTGTCATTTTGGTTGTGTTGGGGGGTGGAGGTTGCTTGGTTGTTTGTGCAGATTTTTATTGAGAGCCTCCGTGAATGTAGGCATGTGTTTTGTGCTTCTATGTGTGTGTTTTGGTGGTGTAGGTTTTGAGGGACTATGTAATGTGTGTGCTGTGTTGCAAGTGTTTACCTTCTCCTCTTGACTGTTTAGTCCAGTCTTTGGTGAAGAGAGCTTTGCTTCCAGTTTGGCTATATAAGTGCATCTCTCACAGGTTGTAGGGTTGGGTGGTAGGAGGAGAGGGCTGTCTGTGTACCTGAGGCAATTGCTGCATTGCCTCAAGATGCCCAGATTCATCAGGTAGACAAGAGAAAACACCAGGAGCTGACCTTTAGACATGCCTGGATAAGTGTTTTTTTATTAAGTACTAAAAACTGTTTTCCTCTAGGCAAGTGACGAAAGTTGAGTGTTGTAGTAATTTGTAGCTTATTTAGTGCTTACAATGAGTTCTGAACAAATGCTGAGCTCAAAGAAACAGATTTGAGTGCTAAATCTAAAAAGCTGGCTAGTTGCAAGGGAAAATTTGAAGAGCAGACCTTATGATGCCAGGAATAGTTTAAACCTAGTTAAGCGGCGGGGGGGGGGGGAGCTCAGGAGCTTATAAGCAGTCCTGGATACAGCAAATCTATATCTGGACTAGACTTGTTACAGGAAAGGGGGGAAACAAGCTTAGAATTTTTTGTTCAGTAAAGTAGAAATGGAAAAAACTGGAACAGAAGTTAATTCAAGGTTAAGAATCTGAGTGGGTTGACCTTCACAAATGTTCTCTATTAGATTGAATGAACTAATGACACTAGACTTTGAGGAGTGTCACAGATCAAATATACAGTATGGGTGGGCAACTGCAAATCCACCAAGTATAAGAACATCACAACAAGAGCACCACAACAATAGGGAGGGTGGTGGGAAACTATTACAGCTACTAGCTGTAGCCACTAAATGAAAGTTTTAAACAGATCAAGGAGTAAGCAGACTCTATAGAATGCTTTTAACTGCAAACAGACTAGACTAGAACACAGAAACCTCAAAAAATCAAAAATGCACAGAAAAGCACAGATAGAGCACTCACAAACAGAAAATACAACTCTCAGTATGAAAAAGCAGTTTACAGTTAAGTAATTCAGTAAACGTACAATTAGAGTAATGAAACAGTATCTAGCAATGAAAAATACAGTTAAACAGTATAAAACAGTACATAAATGCAGTGAAACAGTAAAAAAAAGCTTTATTACAGTGCAACATGTAGTAGATTAACTGTATAGCACAATTATAAGCATTACAAAAGTGCAATTCAATGAAATAAGTGTAAGAAATAACTTATCCTGCTCTTGGAATCTTAAGGAATTTCTGCTTAGTTTCAGTAATGAATTACCATCCACAGCCTGATAAATACAAGCACAACCTTTTCCAGACACAGGGTTTATATACCAATAAGGATTGAAGAGTTAGAAGATCAAATTACTACTCAGTCCTATTAGCCCCTGCTATTACCCAATCACTCGTACTACAGAAGGTCAGGAAACCCTGTTACTCTCAATAATAATGAAAACAGACTATCAGCAGAAAATGGCTGCCAGAAACACAGGAAACTCAACAAACAAAACTACCAGGGCCTGGACAACAGCAGGCCTCTATCAAGATTATGCCACCTGAGCAGAACACAGAAACGTCACTTTAAATGCATAGAAAGAACACTCACAAAGAGAAAATACAAGTCTCACTATGAAAAAGCAGTTTACAATTTAGTAATTAAATAAAAATGCAATTATAGTAATGCACACTATTACAGCTACTATCTGTAGCTACTAAATGAACGTTTTAAACAGATCAAGGAGCAAGCAGACTCTAGAGAATGCCTTTAGCTGCAAACAGACTAGACTAGAACACAGAAACCTCAGAAAATCAAAAATGCATAGAAAAGCATGGATAGAGCACTCACAAACAGAAAATACAACTCTCAGTATGAAAAAGCAGTTTACAGTTAAGTAATTCAGTAAACGTGCAATTAGAGTAATGAAACAGTGTCTAGCAATGAAAATAGAGTTAAAACAGTATAAAACAGTACATAAATGCAGCAAAACTGTAAAAAAAGCTTTATAACAGTACAAAATGTAGTAGATTAACTGTATAGCACAATTATAAGCTTTACAGAAGTGCAATTCAATGAAATAAGTGTAAGAAATACCTTATCCTGCTCTTGGAATCTTAAGGAATTCCTGCTTAGTTTCTGTAATGAATTACCATCCACAGCCTGATAAATACAAGCAAAACCTTTTCCAGACACAGGGTTTATATACCAGTAAGGATGGAAGAGTTAAAAGATCAAATTACTGCTTAGTCCTATTAGCCCCTGCTATTACCCAATCACTCGTACTACAGAAGGTCAGGAAACCCTGTTATTCTCAATAAAAATGAAGGCAGACTTTCAGCAAAAATGGCTGCCAGAAACACAGCAAACTCAACAAACAAAATTACCAGGCCTAGCAACAGCAGGCCTCTATCAAGATTATGCCACCTGAGCAGAACACGGAAACCTCACTTTAAATGCATAGAAAGAGCAGTCACAAAGAGAAAATACAAGCCTCAGTATAAAAAAGCAGTTTACAATTTAGTAATTAAATAAAAATGCAATTATATTAATGCACACTATTACAGCTACTAGCTTTAGTCACTAAATGAAAGTTTTAAACAGATCAAGGAGCAAGCAGACTGTAGAAAATGCTTTTAACTGCAAACAGACTAGACTAGAACACAGAAACCTCAACAAATCAAAAATGCACAGAAAAGCATGGATAGAGCACTCATAAACAGAAAATACAACTCTCAGTATGAAAAAGCAGTTTACAGTTAAGTAATTCAGTAAACATGCAATTAGAGTAAAACACTTTTCCCATAGCATTACCAGATTACGTTAGTAAAACCATTTCCCCTAGCACTACCACATTATGTTAGTAAACCTTTTCCACTAGCACTACTACACTATGTTAGTAAAACCCTTTCCCATAGCACTACCACATTATCATAGTAAAACCATTTCCCCTACACTACCACATTATGGTAGTAAAACTCATTTCCCTTACCCTAAAACATTATGTTAGTAAAACCCTTTCCCCTAGTTCTAACTCAATATGTTAGTAAAACCTTTTCCCCTGTGACTACAACATAATGGTAATAAAACCCTTTCCCCTAGGACTACCTCACAATGTTAGTAAAACCCTTTCCCCTAGCAGAGTCACACGGTGCTAGTAAATCCCTTTATCCTAACATTACCACATTAAGTTAATAAAACCCTTTCATAGCACTACCACATTATGTTAGTAAAACCCTTTCCCATAGCACTAACACATTATGTTAGTAAAACATTTTCCACTAGCACTACCACACTATGTTAGTAAAACCCTATCCCTTAGCACTACTGCATTATGATAGTAAAACTCTTTCCCCTAAAACTATCACATTATGATGGTAAAATCCTTTCCCCTAGCACTACCACATCATGCTAGCAAAACTATTTCCCCTACCACTACTACACAATGTTAGTAAAACCCTTTCCCCTACCACTACTACATTATGTTAGTAAAACCCTTTCCCCTAGCACTGCTACACTATGTTAGGAAAACTCTTTATCCTGGCGCTACTAAATTATGCAAGCAAATCCCTTTCCCCTAGCACTACCACACTATGTTAGTAAAACTCCTAGCACTACCACATTATGTTATAAAACTCCTAGCAGTATCACACTATGTTACTGAATCCCTTTCCCCGAGCACTACAACATAATGTTAGTAAAACCCGTTTGCCTAGCACTACCACATTATGTTATTAAAACCCTTTCCCCTACCACTACAAAACCATGTTAGTAAAAACCTTTCCCCTATCACTACCGCATTATGTTAGCAAAACCTTTGCCCTACAAATACCACATTATGTTATTAAAACCCTTTCCCCTAGCACTACTGTACTATGTTAGAAAAACCCTTTCCCCTAGCACTACCACACCATCTTAGTAAAACCCTTTCCCCCAGTACTACCACACTATGTTAGTAAAACCCTTTCTCCTACCACTACCACATCACTTCTTTAAAACCCTTTCCCCAGCACTACCACATTATGTTAGTAAAACCCCTTTGCCCTACCACATTATGTTAGTAAAACCCTTTCCCCTAGAACTAACTCAATATCTTAGTAAAACCTTTTCCCCTGCCAATACAATGTAATGTTAGTAAAACCCTTTCCCCTAGGACTATCTCACAATGTTAGTAAAACCCTTTCCCTTAGCACAGCCAAACAATGCTAGTAAAACTCTTTCTCCTAACACAACCACATTATGTAAGTAAAACCCCTTTCCCAAGCACTACCACACTATGTTAGTAAAACGTTTAGCACCACCACATCTTGTTAGTAAAACCTTTTCCCCTAGAACTTCCATACTATGTTAGTAAAACCCTTTCCCCTAGTACTACCACACTATGGTAGTAAACCCCTTTCCCCTAGCACTAACACATTATGTTAGTAAAACTCATTCCCCTAGCACTAACACATTATGTTAGTAAAATCCTTTCCTCTAGCACTACCACATTACGTTAGTAAATTATTTCCTTTATAAATACCACATTATGGTAGTAAAACCCTTTCCCCTACTACTACCACATCACAATAGAAAATCCTTTCACTAGCACTACCACATCATGTTATTAAAACCCATTCCCCTACAGAACTACATTATGTTAGTAAAACCCTTTCCCCTAAAACTATCACATTACATTAGTAAAACCCTTCCGCTAGCACTACCACATCATGCTAGTAAAACCCTTTCCTTTTACCACTACCACATTGTTAGTAAAACCATTTCCCCTACCACTGCCACACTATGTTAGTAAAACCCTTTCTCCTAGCACTACCACATTATGTAAGTAAAACCCTTTCCCTTAGCACTACCACACTATGTTAGTAAAACTCCGAGCACCACCACATTATGTTTGTAAAACTTCTAGCGGTATCAAAGTATATTAGTAAAACGATTTACCCTAGAAGTGCCACAGTATGTTAGTAAAACCCTTTCCCTTAGCACTACCAGACTATGGTAGTAAAACCATTTCCCCTAGCACTACCACAATATGTTAGTATAACCCTTTTATGTAGCACTACCACATTATGTTAGTAAATCCTTTGCCTTACAAATACCACATTATGATATTAAAACCCTTTCCCATAGCATTACTGTGCTAAGTTAGTAAAACCCTTTCCCATAGCAGTACCACACTATGTTAGTAAAAAAACTTTCCCCTACCACTACCACATTATGTTAGTAAAACCTTTACCCTATAAATACCACACTATGTTAATAAAACCCTTTCCTTTACCACTACAACATCACGTTAGTAAAACCCTTTCCACTAGCACTACCACATTATGTTAGAAAACGCTTTCCACCTAGCAATACCACATTATCTTAGTAAAATATTTCCCATACCACTACCACAGTATGTTAGTAAAACCCTCTACCCTATCACTTTCACATTATATTTGTAAAATCCTTTCCCCTAGGGTACAACACTATCTTAGTAAAACTCTTTCACCTAGTAATACCACACTATGGACCTAAAACCCTTTCTCCTAGCATTACCACACTACATTAGCAAAAACCCTTCCACTAGCACAACCACATTATGTTAGAAACCCCTTTCCCCTACCAATACCACATTATGTTAGTAAAATATTTCCCATACCACTACTACAGTATGTTAGTGAAACCCTCTTCCCTATCATTACCACATTATGTTAGTAAAACCCTTTCCCTTAGGGTACAACACTATCTTAGTAAAACTCTTTCACCTAGCAGTACCACAATATGGCAGTAAAACCCTTTCCCGTACACTACCACATTATGATAGTAAAACCCTTTCCCCTAGCAATACCACACTATGCTAGTAAAAGCCGTTCCTGCTGCACTACCACATTATGTTAGTAAACCCTTTCCCCTACCACTACCACATCACGTTAGTAAAACCCTATCCCCTACTTCTACCAAATTACATTAGTAAAACCTTTTCCCCTACACTACCACATTGTGTTAGAAAAACCCTTTCCACTAGCACTGCAAAATTATGTTAGTAAAACCCTTTTTCCATAGCACTACAAAAATATGTTAGTAAAACTCTTTCCCCTAGCACTACCAGACTATGTTAGTAAAACCCTTTCCCATGACACTACCACATTATGATAGTAAAAGCCTTTCCCCTAAAACTATCACACTATGTTAGTAAAACCCTTTCCCCTAGCACTACCACATCATGCTAGTAAAATCCTTTCCCCTACCACTACTACACAATGTTAGTAAAACCCTTTCCCTACCACTACCACATTATGGTAGAAAAACCCTTTCCCCTAGAACTAACTCAATGCCTTAGTAAAACCTTTTCCCCTGCCAATACAACATAATGTTAGTAAAACCCTTTCTCCTAGGACTACCTCACAATGTGAGTAAAACCTTTTCCCCTAGCACAGCCACATGATGATAGTAAAACCCTTTCTCCTAACACTACCACATTATGTAAGTAAAAGCCTTTCCCCTAGCACTACCACACTATGTTAGTAAAACGTTTAGTACCACCACATCTTGTTAGTAAAACCCTTTCCCCTAGAACTTCCATACTATGTTACTAAAACCCTTTCCCCTAGTACTACCACACTATGGTAGTAAAACCTTTTCCCCTAGCGCTACCACATCATGTTAGTAAAACCCTTTCCCCTACCACTGCCACACTATGTTAGTAAAACCCTTTCTCCTAGCACTACCACATTATGTAAGTAAAACCCTTTCCCTTAGCACTACCACACTATGTTAGTAAAACACCTAGCACAACCACATTATGTTCGTAAAACCTCTAGCACTATCAAAGTATGTTAGTAAAATGATTTACCCTAGAAGTGCCACAGTATGTTAGTAAAACCCTTTCCCTTAGCACTACCAGACTATGGTAGTAAAACCATTTCCTCTAGCACTACCACAATATATTAGTATAACCCTTTTGTGTAGCTCTACCACATTATGTTAGTAAATCCTTTGCCTTATAAATACCACATTATGATAGTAAAACCCTTTCCCATAGCATTACTGTAGTAAGTTAGTAAAACCCTTTCCCATAGCAGTACCACACTATGTTAGTAAAAAAACTTTCCCCTAGCACTACCACATTATGTTAGTAAAACCTTTGCCCTATAAATACCACATTATGTCAGTAGAACCCTTTCCCCAGGTCTACCAAACTATGTTAACAAAACCCTTTCCCTTACCACTACCACATCACGTTAGTAAAACCCTTTCAACTAGCACTACCACATTGTTAAAAAAAAACCTTTCCCCTAGCAATACCACATTATATTAATAAAATATTTCCCATACCACTACCACAGTATGTAAGTAAAACCCTCTTCTATATCACTACCACACTATGGTAGTAAATCCCTTTCCCCTTGCCCTAACACATTATGTTAGTAAAACTCTTTCCTCTAGCACTACCACATTATGTTAGTAAAATCCTTTCCTCTAGCACTACCACATTATGTTCATAAAGTCTTTGCTTTATAAATACTACATTATGTTAGTAAAACCCTTTCCCCTACCACTACCAAATCACATTAGTAAAATCATTTCACTAGCACTACCACATTATGTTAGTAAAACCCATTCCCCTTCACTACCACATTATGTTAGTAAAACCCTTTCCCCTAGCACTAACACACTATCTTATTAAGATCCTTTCCCTTAGCACTACCACATTTTGGTAGTAACATCTTTTCCACTAGCACTACCACATTATCTTAGTAAAATCCTTTCCCCTAGCACTACCACATTATGATAGTAAAACGCTTTCCCCTAACACTATCACATTACATTAGTAAAACCCTTTCCCCTAGCACTACCACATCATGCTAGCAAAACCCTTTCCCTTACCACTACCACACAAGGCTAGTAAAAACCTTCCCTTTTACCACTAACACATTCTGTTAGTAAAACCATTTCCCCTACCACTGCCACACTATGTTAGTAAATCCCTTTCTCCTAGCACTACCACATCATGTAAATAAAACCCTTTCCCTTAGCACTACAACACGTTAGTAGAACTCCTAGCACCACCACATTATGTTCATAAAACGTCTAGCTCTATCAAAGTATGATAGTAAAACGATTTACCCTTCTAGTGCCACAATATGTTAGTAAAGCCCTTTCCATTAGCACTACCAGACTATGGTAGTAAAACCATCTCCCCTACCACTACCACAATATGTCTGCATAACCTTTTTGTGTAGCAATACCACATTATGTTAGTAAACCCTTTCTCCTACCACTACCACATCATGTTAGTAAAACTTTATCCCCTATCCCTACCACATTATGTTAGTAAAAGCCTTTCCGCTACACTACCACATTGTGTTAGAAAAACCCTTTCCACTAGCACTACAAAATTATGTTAGTAAAACCCTTTTCCCATAACACTACCACATTATGATAGTAAAAGCCTTTCCCCTAAAACTATCACACTATGTAAGCAAATCCCTTTCCCCTAGCACTACCACATCATGCTAGTAAAACCCTTTCCTCTACCACTACCACAGAATGTTAGTAAAACCCTTTTACTACCACTACCACATTATGGTAGAAAAACCCTTTCCCCTAGAACTAACTTAAATCCTAGTAAAACCTTTTCCCCTGCCAATACAATGTAATGTTAGTAAAACCCCTTCCCCTAGGACTACCTCATAATGTTAGTAAAACCCTTTCCCCTAACACAGCCACACGATGCTAGTAAAACTATTTCTCCTAACACTACCACATTATGTATGTAAAAGCCTTTTCCCTAGCACTAAAAGACTATGTTAGTAAAACTTTTAGCACTACCACATCTTGTTAGTAAAACCTTTTCTCGTAGAACTTCCATACTTTGTTAGTAAAACCCTTTCCCCTAGTACTACCACACTATGGTAGTAAAACCCTTTCCCCTAGCACTACCACATTATGTTAGTAAAACCTTTTCCACTTGCCCTAACGCAGTGTGTTAGTAAAACTCTTTCCCCTAGCACTACCACATTATGTTAGTAAAATCCTTTCCTCTAGCACTATCACATCATGTTCATAAATCCTTTGCTTTATAAATACTACATTATGTTAGTAAAATCCTTTCCCCTACCACTACCAAATCACATTAGTAAAATCCTTTCACTAGCACTACCACATTATGTTAGTAAAACCCATTCCCCTTCACTACCACATTATGTTAGTAAAACACTTTCCCCTAGCACTAACACACTATCTTATTAAAATCCTTTCCCCTAGCACTACCACATTTTGTTAGTAAAATCTTTTCCACTAGCACTACCACAATATGTTAGTAAAACCCTTTCCCCTAGCACTATCACATTAAGATAGCAAAACCTTTTCCCCTAAAACTATCACATTACGTTAGTAAAACCCTTTCCTTTAGCACTACCATATCATGCTAGTAAAACCCTTTCCCTTACCACTACCACACAAGGCTAGTAAAACCCTTCCCTTTTACCACTACCACATTATGTTAGTAAAACCATTTCCCTGACCACTGCCACACTATGTTAGTAAAACCCTTTCTCCTAGCACTACCACGTTATGTAAGTAAAAGCCTTTCCCTTAGCACTACAACACTATGTTACTAAAACTCCTAGCACCACCACATTATGTTCGTAAAACTTCTAGCACTATCAAAGCATGTTAGTAAAGCAATTTATTCTAGAAGTTCCACAGTATGTTAGTAAAACCCTTTCCCTTAGCACTACCACAATATGTTATAAAACCCTTTTGTGTAGCACTACCACATTATGTTAGTAAATCCTTTGCATTATAAATACCACATTATGATAGTAAAACCCTTTCCCATAGCATTACTGTGCTAAGTTAGTAAAACCGTTTCCCATAGCAGTACCACACTATGTTAGTAAAAAAAACTTTCCCCTAGCACTACCACATTATGTTAGTAAAACCTTTGCCCTATAAATACCGCATTATGTTAGTAAAACCCTTTCCCCTAGGTCTACCACACTATGTTAGTAAAACCCTTTCCCCTACCACTACCACATCACGTTAGTAAAACCCTTTCCACTAGCACTACTACATTATATTAGAAACCCCTTTCCCCTAGCAATACCACATTATGTTATCAAAATATTTCCCATACCACTACCACAGTATGCTAGTAAAACCATCTTCCTTATCACTACCACATTATGGTAGTAAAACCCTTCCCGTAGGGTACAACACTATCTTAGTAAAACTCTTTCACCTAGCAATACCACACTATGGTAGTAAAACCCTTTCACCTAGCACTACCACATTTTGTTAGCAAAACCCTTTCCACTAGCATAACCACATTATGTTAGAAACCCATTTCCCCTAGCAATACCACATTACGTTAGTAAAATATTTCCCTCACCACTACGACAGTATGTTAGTAAAACCCTCTTCCCTATCACTACCACATTATGTAAGTAAAACCCTTTCCCCTTAGGGTACAACACTATCTTAGTAAAAATCTTTCACCTAGCACGACCACACTATGGTAGAAAAACCCTTTCCCCCTACACTACCACACTATGTTAGTAAAGCCCTTTCCCCTAGCAATAGCACAATGTTAGTAAAATATTTTTCCCCTAGCACTACCACATTATGTTAGTAAAATCTTTTCCACTAGCACTACCTCAATATGTTAGTAAACCCTTTCCCCATGCCCTACCACATTATGAAAGTAAAACCCTTTCCCCTAAAACTATCATATTATGTTAGTAAAACCCTTTCCCCTAGCACTACCACATCATGCTAGTGAAACCCTTTCCCCTACCACTACCACACAAAGTTAGTAAAACCTTTTTCTCCTAGCACTACCACATTATGTAAGTAAAACCCTTTCCCTTAGCACTACCACACTATTTTAGTAAAACTCCTAGCACCACCACATTATGTTGGTAAAACTCCACACTTTGGTAGTAAAACCCATTTCCCCTAGCAATACCACATTCTGTAAGTAAAACCCTTTCCTCTTGCACTACAACATTATGTTAGTGAAACCATTTTCTCTAGCAATACCACATTATGTTAGTAAAATCCTCTTCCCTAGCACTACCACATTATGTTAGTAAATCCTTGTCTACATAAATACCACATTTTGTCAGTAAAACCCTTTCCCCAGCACTACTGCACTATGTTAGTATAACCCTTTCCCCTAGAATTACCACATTATGTTAGTAAAACCCTTTCCCCAAACACTACCACATTATGTTAGTAAAACCCTTTCCCCAACCACTACCACTTCACGTTAGTGAAACCCTTTCCCCTAGCACTACCACATTATGTAAGTAAAACCCTTTCCCCTACACTACCACATTATGTTAGTAAAACCCTTTCCCCTTTGCACAACCACACTATGTTGGTAAAACCCTTTCCCCAGCACTACCACATTATGATAGTAAAACCCTTTCCCCTAAAACTATCATGTTATGTTAGTAAAACCCTTTCCCCTAGCACTAACACATCATGCTAGTAAGCCCTTTCCCCTACCACTACCACACAATGTTAGTAAAACCCTTCCCCTACCGCTACCACATTATGTTAGCAAAACCTTTTCCCCTAGCACTGCCAAACTATGTTAGTAAAACCCTTTCTCCTTGCACTGCCACATAATGTAAGTAAAACCCTTTCCCTAGGACTACCACACTATGTTAGTAAAACTCCTAGCACCACCACATTATGTTATTAAAACTCATAGCACTAGAACACTATATTAGTAAAATCCTTTTCCCTAGAACTGTCACAGTATCTTAGTAAAACCTTTTTCCCTAGCACTACCACACTATGGTAGTAAAACCCTTTCCCATAGTACTATGACACTATTTTAGTAAAACCCTTTCCCCTAGTACTAGCACATTATGTTACAAAATCATTTCCTCTAGCACTACCACCATATGTTAGTAAAACCCTTTCCCCTAGCACTACCATATTATGTTAGTAAAACCCTTTCCCCTAGCACTACCACATTATGTTAGCATAACCCTTTCCCCTTGCACTCCCACATTATGTAAGCAAAACCCTTTCCTCTAGCACTACCACATTATGTTAGTAAAACTCCTAGCACCACCACATTATGTTAGAAAAACTCCTAGCACTATCACACTATGTTAGTAAAACCATTTCCCCTAGCACTGCCACACTATGATAGTAAAACCCTTTCCCCTAGAACTATCACACTATGTTAGCAAAACCCTTTCCCCTAGTACTACCGCATTATGTTAGCAAAACTCTTTTCCCTTGCACTACCACATTATGTTAGTAAAACCTTTTGCGCTAGCTCTACCACACTATGTTAGCAAAACCCTTTCCCTTAGCACTACCACATTATGATAGCAAATCTCTTTCCCCTAAAACTATCACATTATGATGGTAAAATCCTTTCTCCTAGCACTGCCACATCATGCTAGCAAAACTTTTTCCCCTGCCACTACTACACAATGTTAGTAAAACCCTTTCCCCTACCACATTATATTAGTAAAACCCTTTCCCCTACCACTACCACACTATGTCAGTAAAACCCTTTCCCCTACCATTACAAGGTAATGTTAGAAAATCCTTTCCCCCAGCATGACCACACTATGTCAGTAAAACACATTCCCCTAGCACTGCCACACTATGTTATTAAATGCTTTCTCATAGCACTACCACACTATGTTAGTAAAACTCCTAGCACCACCAGATTTTGTTAGTAAAACCCTTTCCCCTAGAACTACCATACTATGTTAGTAAAACAATTTCCCCTAGTACTACCACATTATGTTATTAAATCCCTTTCTGTTAGCACTACCAGATTATGTTAGTAAATCCTTTGCCATATAAATGCCACATTTTGTTAGTAAAATCCTTTCCCCTATCACTACCACACTATGTTATTAAAACCCTTTCCCCTACATTACAAGGTAATGTAAGAAAATCCTTTCCCTAGCACTACCACACTATGCAGTAAAACACATTCCCCTAGCACTGCCACACTATGTTATTAAATGCTTTGTCATAGCACTACCACACTATGTTAGTAAAACTCCTAGCACCACCAGGTGTTGTTAGTAAAACTCCTAGCACCACCAGATTTTGTTAGTTAAACCCTTTCCCCTAGAACTACCATACTATGTTAGTAAAACCATTTCCCCTAGTACTACCACATTATGTTAGTAAAACCCTTTCCCCTAGCACTACCACATTATGTTAGTAAATCCTTTGCCATATAAATACCACATTTTGCTAGTAAAACCCTTTCCCTTACCACTACCACATTATGTTAGTAAAACCCTTTCTCCTAGCACTACCACATTTTGTTAGTAAAACCATTTCCCCTAGCACTACCATATTATGTTAGTAAATCCTTTGCTTTATAAATACTACATTATGTTAGTAAAACCCTTTCCCCTACCACTACCAAATTACATTAGTAAAATCCTTTCACTAGCACTACCACATTTTGTTAGTAAACCCATTCCCTTTCACTACCACATTATGTTAGTAAAACACTTTCCCCTAGCACTAACACACTATCTTATTAAAATCCTTTCCCCTAGCACTAACACATTTTGTTAGTAAAATCTTTTCCACTAGCACTACCACAATATGTTAGTAAAACCCTTTCCCCGTGCCCTACCACATTATGAAATTAAAACCCTTTCCCCTAAAACTATCATATTATGTTAGTAAAACCCTTTCCCCTAGCACTACCACATCATGCTAGTAAAACACTTTCCCCTACCACTACCACACAAGGTTAGTAAAACCCTTTCCCCTTACCACTACCACATTATGCAAGTAAAACCCTTTCCCCTACCACTGCCACACAATGTTAGTAAAACCTTTTTCACCTAGCACTACCACATTATGTAAGTAAAACTCTTTCCCTTAGCACTACCACACTATGTTAGTAAAACTCCTAGCGCTACCACATTATGTTGGTAAAACCCCTAGCACTATACAGCTAAAACTGCAATGGATTCACCAATAAGTGCCTCTCACCACTTCCTCGCCAAAGCGAAATAATAGCAGCTCAACAAAATAAAATTCCTTCACTTCTTGGGCTTCACACGAACACATAGTTAATTCACTGCCAACCAGCTAACAGTGCAATGGATTCACTAAAAAGTGCCTCTCACCGCTTCCTCACCAAAGCGAAATAATAGCTGCTAAGCAGAATAAAATTCCTTCACTTCTTAGACTTTACACAAACTAATAGTTTATTCACAGCCAAACGACAACAAAGTTAAAATCCGATCCCAAATACTTCAATTCAGTATTAATAAAGCAGTTATACAAACAAGAGTTAAGCGCTTTCACCCAACATACTGGGCTACCTCAGAACTCTCTATCAAAGTATGTTAGTAAAACCATTTCCCCTAGAAGTGCCATACTATGTTAGCAAAACCCTTTCCCCTAGCACTAACATACTGTGGTAATAAAACCCTTTCCCCTAGAACTACCACAGTATGTTAGTAAAACCATTTCACCTAGCACAAGTACACAATCATAGTAAAACCCTTTCCTCTAGCACTAACACACTATGTTAGTAAAACTCATACCACCACCCACATTTTGTTAGTAAAACCCTTTCCCCTAGATCTTCCTTACTATGTTAGTAAAACCCTTTCCCCTAGTCAGCCTCAGTAAGGAGCTGAGATCCCTTATAAGATCCTCCAAAACTAGCTACGAAAACAAAATCACCACTCTTTCTAATGGCAACCACAAAGCATTCTATAGCTATGTCAAGAATCTGAATGGCAACACCTAGATCTGCTCTGAGTTACACCACAACAGCACGGAAATTACAGAACTGACTGATATTGCCAACATCCTGGCAGATAGGCTCAGTGCTAACTTTACCCCCCTCTCACCCCCTAAAGGGCCCATATCTATACAGGAAGAATGCAGAGTCCCAGTAATCACATTTTTTCAGGTAAAAGCTGCACACCCTAAAACCAAATACACAGCATCCATGGGACCAGACAACATCCCAGGCTGCATTTTACATGAACTTCAGAACGAACTGGCTCCCAACCTAAGCACCATGTTCAATGATAGTCTCACGTCAGGCTTTGTGCTCATTGAATGGCGCACAGCAACAATTATCCCACTGCACAAAGAGGGAGCCACCACTCATCCTGGGAAATATTGCACTATTAGCCTGACGAGCCTGGTCTGCAAGGCTATGGAATGTATCATCATGGAACTCATAAACAAAGACATTGGTAACCTCCAAACTCTGGACCCCACCCAGTTCAGGTTTGGGAAAGGCAGATCATGCCTTCTGAACCTGATCAACTTCTTTGAGGCAGTCACTAAAGCCATAGATAAGGGAAAGGTGGTTCCCTACATCACAAGATGGGTTGCCAACTGGCTCACTGACAGAACCCACACTGTAAAAGTTGCAGACTGCAAATCTGACTTCAAACCAGTGACAAGTAGAGTAATACAGGGTTCAGTACTGGAACATTTCCTGTTTGGTATCTACTTCTCTGAAGTACAGGCTAACACAGAAGGCCTCTGGCTAATGGATTTCGCAGATGACTGCAAACTAGGAGCCATAGTCGACTCCTCAAATGATGTGGATATCCTACATAAGGGCCTCAGTGAGACAGATTCCTGGTGTCAGAGGCATGGCCTCAAGCTCAATGCCAAAAAGTGCATTGTCATCCCCTTTGGTAAAAACTCTGTACCCATGACCTGCCACATAAACAGCAGTATAGTTGACGGCAAATGTGTGATGAGACCTTGGGACCCAGGTAGACAGTAGTCTCTCCTTTGATAATTACATCGCCACAGTAGTCAGGAAATCCTTCTTTGTGGCACACCTCATCACAAAAGGGTTCTAATCCAGGAAGAAAGAGGTCATAGTTCCCCTCTACTCGGCACTCATTAGAACCATTATAGAGTACAATGCCTATTTTGGAATGTACCTCACAAGACATCTGCAGTATCTGGAAATGCCACAGAAGTATCATACACAGATTCCCTACACTGACCGTCTCAAAAAACTCCAGCTTTACTCTGCAGCATATTGCCTACTCCATTGAGACCTCTGCCTAACATATAAAGCTATGTTAAAGCCAGAGCTGTTGGACATACTACACCTAAAGAAATCCCAATCCCTCCAAGCTACACGCTCTAGGGACCTAAACCTTGTCACCACAATAAACAGGGTATGCTGGAGGGTAGATTCCTGTCCCAGAGACTTCCTATACTCTAGAACAAGCTACCCATTTATGTCAAGCAAAGTTCCTCATTAACACTCTTCAAGAAAAATCTAGATGAGTGGATGGGAAATAGGAAATACACCCGGGGATCACTTCTGTGGCTCTGCTTCACAGGGGCACAGGAAATTAACTTTCTTGGGTAGCATAAGCCAGGGAACCTTGTTGTTTAGGCTTATCTAGGCTCTTGGGCTAATAGCCTAGTACCTACCTATGAACCTATGAACCTAGTACTATCACATTATGTAAGAAAAACGTTTTCCCCTAGCACTACCACATTATGTTAGTAAAATCCTTTCCCCTAGCACTACCACATTATGTTAGTAAAACACTTTCACTTAGCACTACCTCATTATGTTAGTAAAACCTTTTCCTCTAGCAATACCACAATATGTCAGTAAAACCCTTTCCCCTAGCACTACCACATTATGATAGTAAAACTATTTCCACTAAAAATATCACATTATGTTAGTAAAATGCTTTCCGCTAGCACTGCCACATCGTGCTAGTAAAACCCTTTCCCATAACACTACCACATTATGTTAGTAAAACCCTTTCCCCTACCACTACCAAATGACGTTAGTAAAACCTTTTCCCCTAGCACTACCACTTTATGTCAATAAAACTCTTTCCCCTACACTACCACATTATGCTAGTAAAACACTTTCCCCTAGCATTACCATGTTATGTTAGTAAAACCCTTTACCCTAGCACTACCACATTATGTTAGTAAAACCCTTTCCCACAGCACTACCATGTTATGTTAGTAAAATCCTTTACCCTAGCACTACCACATTATGTTAATAAAATCTTTTCCACTAGCACTACCACACTATGGTAGTAAAATCATTTCCCCTAGAACTATGTCACTATGTTAGTTAAATCCTTTCCCCTAGAACTAGCACATACTGGAAGTAAAACCCTTTCCACTAGTACTACCACATTATGTTAGCAAAATCCTTTCCCCTAGCACTACCACACTATGTTAGTAAAACCCTTTCCCCAGCACTACCACATTATGATAGTAAAATCCTTTCCCCTAAAACTATCACATTATGTAAGTAAAACTCTTTCCCCTACCACTACCACATCATGCTAGTAAAACCCTTTCCCCTACCACTACCACACAATGTTAGTAAAACCCTTCCCCCTACTACTACCACATTATGTTTGTAAAACCCTTTCCCCTAGCATTGCAGTGCTGTGTAAGTAAAACCCTTTCTCCTAGTACTACCACATTATGTAAGCAAAATCTTTTCAACTAGCACTACCACACTATGGTAGTAAATCTCCTAGGACCACCACATTATTTTAATAAAACTCCTAGCACTATCACACTGTGTTAGTAAAACCCTGTCCCCTAGAACTGCCACACTATGTTAGTAAAACCCTTTCCCCTAGCAGTAGCACACAATGTTAGTAAAGCCCTTTCCCCTAGTACTACCACATTATGTTAGCAAAACCCTTTCCCCTAGCACTACCATATTATGTAAGTAAAACCCTTTCCTATAGCACTACCACACTATGTTAATAAAACTCATATAACCACATTATTTTAGTAAAACTCCTAGCACTATCACACTATGTTAGTAAAACCATTTCCCCTAGCACTGCCACACTATTATAGTAAAACCCTTTCCCTAGAACTACCACACTATGTTAGTAAAACCCTTTCCCTTAACACTAACAGACAATGGTAGTAAAACCCTTTCCCATAGGACTACCACACTATGTTGGTAAAAGACTTTCCCCTAGCACTAACACACTATGGTAGTAAAACAATTTCCCCTAGCACTACCCCATTATGTTTGCAAAACCCTTTCTTCCAACACTACTGCATTATGTTAGTAAAACCCTTCCCCTAGCACTACCACACTATGCTAGTAAAACCCTTTCCCTTACCAATACCACATCACATTAGTAAAACCCTTTGCCCATGCCCTACCACATTAAGTTAGTAAAACCTTTTCCCCTAGCACTACCACACTATGTTAGTAAAACCCTTTCCCCTAGCATTACCACAGTATGTTAGTAAAATCTTTTCCAATAGCACTACCACAATATGTTAGTAAAACCCTTTCCCCTACCACTACCACATTATAATAGTAAAATCCTTTTCCCTAAAACTGTCACATTATGTTAGCAAAACCCTTCCCCCTAGCACTACCACATCATGCTAGTAAAACCCTTTCCCCTACCACTACCACACAAGGTTAGTAAAACCCTTCCCCCTTACCACTACCACATTATGTTAGTAAAACCCTTTCCCCCCCACTGTCACACAGTGTTAGTAAAACCTTTTTCTCCTAGCACTACCACATTGTGTAAGTAAAACCTTTTCCCTTAGCACTACCACACTATGTTAGTGAAAATCCTATCACCATAGTTCATAGTTTTAGTACTAAGCTAACTGCCCTTGTGAGACATTTTTTTAGCCAAGCCAATTATCCTTGTGAGACTCAAACCCTGCACCTTGTGTTTGCAAGCCAAATACCTTAGCCATTAAACCACTCTACCAACACATTATGTTAGTAAAACTCCTAGCACTATCAAAGTATGTTAGTAAAACCATTTCCCCTAGATGTGCCATACTATGTTAGTAAAACCCTTTTCCCTAGCACTAACATACTGTCATAGTAAAACCCTTTCCCCTAGAACTACCACACTATGTTAGTAAAACCCTTTCACCTAGCACAAGCACACAATCATTGTAAAACCCTTTCCCCTATCACTAACACACTATGTTAGTAAAACTCATACCACCACTACATTTTGTTAGTAAAACTATTTCCCCTAGAACTTCCATACTATGTTAGTAAAACCCTTTTCCCTGTTCAGCCTCAGTAAGAAGCTGTAGTCCCTTATAAGATCCTCCAAAGCTAGCTACAAAAACAAAATCACCACTGATTCTAAGGGCAACCACAAAGCATTCTATAGCTATGTCAAGAATCTCAATGGCAACACCCAGGTCTGCTCTGAGTTACACCACAATGGCACGAAAGTTACAGAACCAACTGATATTGCCAATATCCTGGCAGATAGGTTCAGTGCTAACTTTACCCCCATCTCACCCGCTAAAGGGCCCATATATATACAGGAAGAATGCAGAGTCCCTGTAATCACATCTTTTCAGGTAAAAGCTGCACTCTCTAAAACCAAATACACAGCATCCATGGGACCAGACAACATCCCAGGCTGTGTTTTACATGAACTTCAGAATGAACTGGATCCCCACCTTAGCACCATGTTCAATCATAATCTCACATCAGGCTTTGTGTCCACTGAATGGTGCACAGCAACAGTTATCCCACTCTACAAAGTGGAGTCACCACTCATCCTGGGAACTATCGCCCTATTAGCCTGACGAGCCTGGTCTGGAAGGCCATGGAATGTATCATCATGGAACTCATAACCAAAGACATTGGTAACCACCAAACTCTTGACCGAACCCAGTTTGGGTTTGTGAAAGGCAGATCATGCCTTCTGAAACTGATCGACTTCTTTGAGGCAGTCACCAAAGCCATAGACGAGGGTAGGGTGGTTCCCACAGCCTATCTTGACCTCGCCAAGGCTTTTGACACCATCCCCCATTCTGGAATTATAGCTAAACTCACTAAACTAAATATAAATCCCTATATCATAAGATAGGCTGCCAACTGGCTCACTGACAGAACCCACACTGTAAAAGTTGCAGACTCCAAATCTGACTTCAAACCATTGACAAGTGGAGTACTACAGGGTTCAGTCCTGGGACCTCTCCTGTTTAGTATCTACTTCTCTGAAGTTCATGCTAACACAGAAGGCCTCTGGCTAATGAATTTTGCAGATGACTGCAAACTAGGAGCCATAGCTGAGTCCTCAAATGATGTGGATATCCTACAGAAGGGACTCAGTGAGACAGATTCCTGGTGTCAGAGGCATGGCCTCAAGCTCAATGTCAAAAAGTGCATTGTCATCTCCTTTGGTAAAAATGCTGTACCCATGAACTACCACATAAACGGCAGTCTAGTTGATGACGAATGTGTAATAAGAGACCTTGGGAACGAGGTGGACAGTAGCCTCTCCTTTGATAATCACATCAACACAGTAGTCAGGAAATCCATCTATGTGGCACACCTCATCACAAAAGGGCTCTAATCCAGAAAGAAAGAGGTCATTGTTCTCCTCTACTCGGCGCTCATTAGAGCCATTATAGAGTACAATGCCTATTTTGAAATGTACCTCACAAGACATCTACAGTAGCTGGAAAGGCCACAGAAGTACCACACACAGATGCCCTGCACAGACCATCTCAAAAAACTCCAGCTTTACTCTGCAGCATAGTTACTAATCTGAGGAGATTTCTGCCTAACATATAAAGCTATGTTAGAGCCAGAGCTGTTGGATATGCTACACCTAAAGAAATTCCAATCCCTCCAAGCTACACGCTATAGGGACCTAAACCTTGTCACCACAATAAACAGGGTATGCTGGAGGGATAGATTCCTGTCCCAGAGACCTCCTGTACTCTGGAACAAGCTATAGATCTATTTCAGGCAAAGTTCCTCATTAACACTCTTCAAGAAAACTCTAGATGAGTGGATGGGAAATAGGAAATACACACCGGGGAACACTTCTGTGCCTCTGTTCGACAGGGGCAAAGGAAATTAACTTTCTTGGGTAGCAAGCCGGGGGTAGCATAAGCCAGGGAAACTTGTTGGCTTGGCTTATTTAGGCCCTTGGGCTAATAGCCTAGTACCTACATATGAACCTATGAACCTAGTACTATCACATTATGTAAGCCAAACCTTTTCCCTAGCACTACAACATTATGTTAGTAAAATCCTTTCCCCTAGCACTACCATATTATGTTAGTAAAACCCTTTCCTTTAGCACTACGTCATTATGTTAGTCAAATCTTTTCCACTAGCAATATCACAGTATGTCAGTAAAACCCTTTCCCCTAGCACTACCACATTATGATAGTAAAACCCTTTCCACTAAAACAATCACATTATGCTAGTAAAACCCTTTCTGCTAGCACTACCACCTCATGCTAGTAAAACCCTTTCCCCTTCCACTACCAGACAATGTTAGTAAAAACCCTTTCCCCTACCACTACCACATTATGTTAATAAAATCTTTTCACCTACACTGCCACACTATTTTAGTAAAACCTTTCCTCCTAGCACTACCACATTATGTAAGAAAAACCCTTTCCCCTAGCACTTCCACACTATATTAGTAAAACTCCTGGCACCACCACATGATGTTAGCAAAACTCCAAGCACTATCACACTATGTTAGTAAAACCCCTTCCCCTAGAACTACCATACTATGTTAGTAAAACCCTTTCCCCGAGAACTACCACACTATGTTAGAAAATCTCTTTCCCCTAGCACTGCCACACTATGGTTGGAAAACCCTTTCCCCTCGTACTACCACATTATGTTAGCAAAACCGTTCCCCTAGCACTACCACATTATGTTAGTAAATCCTTTCCCCTCTAGTGCTGCCACAATATGTTAGTAAGATCCTTTCCCCTAGTACTACTGTACAATGTTAGTAAAAGCATTTCCTCCAGCACTATCTCATTATGTTAGTAAAACCCTTTCTGTAGGTCTACCACACTTTGTTAGTTAAACCCTTTCCCCTACCACTACCACATCACATTAGTAGAACCCTTTCCCCTAGCAATACCACATTATGTTAGTAAAACCCTTTTTTTTTTTTTTTTATTTTTATTTAACATTTGTTGACCGGGAAAGTCCGACTAGGTTCCATAGAGCCTGTTTTCAGTGGAGGTCCGGGGAGAAATGCTCCAGATGCATGTCTTTGGAATGTGGGAGGAAACCGGAGTACCCGGAGGAAACACACGCGAACACAGGGAGAACATGCAAACTCCACACATTCCAAGAATCGAACCGGAGAACCTCTCACTGTGAGGTGACAACGTTAACCACTGCACCACTATGCCGCCCTTTCCCCGAGGACTACCACACTATGTGGGTAAAAGCCTTTACCCTAGCACAACTATGCTATGGTAGTAAATCAATTTCCCCTAGCACTACCCCATTATGTTAGTTAAACCCTTTCTTCCAACACAACTGCATTATGTTAGTAAAACCCTTCCCCTAGCACTACCACACTATGTTAGTAAAACCCTTTCCATTACCAATATCACATCACATTAGTAAAACCCTTTGTCCTAGCCCTACCACATTATGTTAGTAAAGCCCTTTCCCCTACACTGCCAAATTATGTTAGTAAAACCCTTTCGCCTAGCACTACCACATTATGACAATAAAACCATTTCCCCTAAAACTATCACATTATGTTAGTAAAACCCTTTCCACTAGCACTGCCACATCATGCTAGTAAACTCCTTTTCCCTCCAATATCACACAATGTTAGTAAAACCCTTCCCCTACAACTACCACATTATGTTAGCAAAACCCTTTCCCCAAGCACTGCCAAACTATGTTAGTAAAACCTTTTCTCATAGCACTATCACATAATTTAAGTAAAACCATTTCACCTAAGATAACTACACTATGTTAGTAAAACTCCTAGCACCACCACATTACATTTGAATTCATAGCACTAGAAAACTATGTTAGTAAAACTCTTTCCCCAGAACTGCCACAATATCTTAGTAAAACCTTTTCCCTTGCACTACCACTAAAACCCTTTCCTATAGAACTATGACACTATGTTAGTAAAACCCTTTCCCCTAGTACTAGCACACACTGGTAGTAAAACCCTTTCCCCTAGTACTACCACATTATGTTAGTAAAACCTTTTCCCCTACCACTATCACATTATGTAAGTAAAACCTTTTCCACTAGCACTACCACAGTATGTTAATAAAACCCTTTCCCCTAGCACTACCACATTATGATAGTAAAACCCTCTCCCCTAAGACTACCATGCAATGTTAGTAAAACCCTTTCTCCTAGTGCTACCACACCATGGTAGTAAAACACATTTCCCCTAGCACTACCATATTATGTTAGTAAAACCCTTTCCTCTTCAACTACAACATTATGTTAGTGGAACCATTTCCTCTAGCACTACCACATTATGTTAGTAAAATCCTCTTCTCTAGCACTACCACAATATGTTAGTAAATCCCTTGCCCTATAAATACATTTTGTCAGTAAAACCCTTTCCTTTAGCACTACTGTACTATGTTAGTAAAACCCTTTCCCCTACCACTACCACATTATGTTAGTAAAACCCTTTCCCCTAGCACTACCATGTTATGTTAGTAAAACACTTTACACTAGCACTACCACATTATGTTATTAAAATCTTTTCCACTAGCATTACCACGCTATGGTAGTAAAATCCTTTCCCCTAGAACTATGTCACTATATTAGTAAAACCCTTTCCCCTAGTACTAGCAGACCCTGGTAGTAAAACCCTTTCCCCTAGCACTACCACATTATGTAAGTAAAACCCTTTCCCTTAGAGCTACCACACTATGTTAATAAAACTGATATAACCACCACATTATCTTAGTAAAACTCGTGGCACTGTCACACTATGTTAGTAAAACCATTTCCCCTAGCACGGCCACACTATGATAGTAAAACCCTTTCCCCTACAACCACCACACTATGTTAGTAAAAACCTTTCCCCTAGCACTAACAGATAATGGTAGTAAAACCCTTTCCCCTAGGACTACCACACTATGTTGGTAAAAGACTTTCCCCTAGCACTACCACACTATGGTAGTAAAACAATGTTCCTTAGCACTACCCCATTATGCTAGTAAAACCCTTTCTTCCAACACTACTGCATTATGTAAGTAAAACCCTTCCCCTAGCACTACCACACTATGTTAGTAAAACCCTTTCCCTTACCAATACCACATCACATTAGTAAAACCCTTTGCCCTAGCCCTACCTCATTATGTTAGTATAACCCTTGCCCCTATTACTACCACACTATGTTAGAAAAACCCTTTCACCTACACTACCACATTAGGTAAGTAAAACCCTTTCTCCTAGCACTACCACACTATGTTAGAAAAATCCTTTCCCCTAGCACTACCACATTATGTTAGTAAAACCCTTTCCACTAGCACTAACATGTTATATTAGTAAAACCCTTTACCCTAGCACTACCACATTATGCTAGTAAAACATTTTCCACTAGCACTACCACACTAGGGTAGTAAAATACTTTTCCCTAGAACTATGTCACTATGTCAGTAAAACCCTTTCCTCTAGTACTAGCACACACTGGTAGTAAAACCCATTACCCTACTACTACTACCACATTATGATATCAAAACCCTTTCCCCTAGCACTACCACATTATGTTTGTAAAATCCTTTCTCCTAGCACTATCACACTATGTTAGTAAAACCCTTTCCCCAGCACTACCACATTATGTTAGTAAAAAAATTTCCACTAGCACTACCACACTATGGTAGTAAAATACTTTCCCCTAGAACTATGTCACTATGTCAGTAAAACCCTTTCCCCTAGTACTAGCACACACTGGTAGTAAAGCCCTTTACCCTACTACTACTACCACATTATGATATCAAAACCCTTTCCCCTAGCACTACCACATTATGTTAGTAAAACCCTTTCCCCTAGCACTACCACACTATGTAATAAAACTCCTTTAACCAAAACATTATGTTAGTAAAACTCCTAGCACTATCACACTATGTTAGTAAAACCATTTCCCCTAGCATTGCCACATTATGATAGTAAAACCGTTTTCCCTACAACTACCACACTATGTTAGTAAAACCCTTTCCCTAGCACTAACAGACAATGGTAGTAAAACCCTTTCCCCTAGGATGACCACACTATGTTGGTAAAAGACTTTCTACTAGCATTACCACACTAAGGTAGCAAAACAATTTCCCATAGCACTACCCCATTACGTTAGTAAAACTCTTTCCCTTATCAATACCACATCACATTAGTAAAACCCTTTGCCCTAGCCCTATGACATTATGTTAGTAAAACCCTTTCCCTTAGCACTGTCACACTATGTTAGTAAAATCCTTTCCCTTAGCACTACCACATTATGTTAGTAAAACCCTTTCCCCTAGCAGTACCACATTATTTTAGTAAAACCTTTTCCCCTACACTACCACATTGTGTTAGTAAAACCCTTTCCCCTAGCACTACCATGTTATGTTAGTAAAACCCTTTACCCTAGCACTGCCACGATATGTTAGTAAAACCTTTTCCACTAGCACTACCACACTTGTTGTGTCTTTCGGCTTTTCCCGGTTAGGGGTCACCACAGCAGAACTCCAGTCTGCTAATGATTGGCAGCTGATTTTTACGTGCAGAGTTGCCAGCCCTGATGCACAACCTTCAACGTAGGTATGCCCATTCACGCATGTCTCCACACAGAAGACGCTCAAGCTGAGAATCAAACCGGACAGCGTCTTAAAGTGAGGCGACTACCACACTATGTTAGTAAAACCCTTTCCCCTAGTACTACCACATTCTGTTGGCAAAACCCTTTCCCTTAGCACTACTACATTATGTAAGTAAAACCCTTTCCCCTAGCACTACTACACTATGTTAATAAAACTCCTATAACCACCACATTATGTTAGTAAAACTCTTAACGCTATCACACTATGTTAGTAAAACCATTTCCCCTAGCACTGCCACACTATGATTGTAAAACCCTATCCCTTACAACTACCACACTATGTTAGTAAAACCCTTTCCCTAACAGCACTAACATACAATGGTAGTAAAACTCTTTCCCCTAGGACTATCACACTATGTTGGTAAAAGACTTTCCCATAGCACTACGACACTATGGTAGTAAAACAATTTCCCCTAGCACTACCCCATTATGTTAGTAAAACCCTTTCTTCCAACACTACTGCATTATGTTAGTAAAACCTTTCCCCTAGCACTACCACACTATGTTAGTAAAACCCTTTCCCTTACCAATACCACATCACATTGGTAAAACCCTTTGCCCTAGCCCTACCACATTATTTTAGTAAAACCCTTTCCCCTAGCACTGCCACACTATGTTAGTAAAACCCTTTCCCTTAGCCCTACCACATTATGTTAGTAAAATCTTTTCCACTAGCACTAGCACAATTGTTAGTAAAACCCTTTTCCCCTAGCACTACCACATTATGATAGTAAAACCATTTCCCCTAAAACTATCACATTACGTTAGTAAAATGCTTTCCCTAGCACTACCACATCATGCTAGTAAAACCCTTTCCCCTACCACTACCACATAAGGTTGGTAAAATCCTTCCCCCTTAACACTACCACATTATGTTAGTAAAACCCTTACCCCTACCACTGCCACACCATGTTAGTAAAACATTTTTCTCCTAGCACTACCACATTGTGTAAGTAAAATCCTTTCCCTTAGCACTACCACACTATGTTAGTAAAACTCCTAGCACCACCACATTATGTTGGTAAAACTCCTTGCACTATCAAAGTATGTTAGTAAAACCATTTCCCTACAAGTGCCACACTATGTAAGTAAAACCCTTTCCCCTAGCACTAACATACAGTGGTAGTAAATCCCTTACCCCTTGCACTACCACATCATGCTAGTAAAACCCTTTCCCCTACCACTACCACGCAAGGTTAGTAAAACCCTTCCCTCATACCACTACCCCATTATCTTAGTAAAACTCTTTCCCCTACCACTGCCACACTATGTTAGTAAAACCTTTTTCTCCTAGCACTACCACATTGTGTAAGTAAAACCCTTTCCCTTAGCACTACCACATTATGTTAGTAAAACTCCTAGCACCACCACATTATGTTGGTAAAACTCCTAGCACTACCAAAGTATGTTAGTAAAACCATTCCCCCTAGAAGTGTCACACTATGTTAATGAAACCCTTTCCCCTAGCACTAACATGCTGTGGTAATAAAACCCTTTTCCCTATAACTACCACATTTGTTAGTAAAACCCTTTCACCTAGCACAAGCACACAATCATAGTAAAATCCTTTTCCCTAACACTAACACATTATGTTAGTACAACTCATACAACCACCACATTTTGTTAGTAAAACCCTTTCCCCTAGAACTTCCATACTATGTTAGTAAAACCCTTTCCCCTAGTTAGCCTCAGTAAGAAGCTGAGATCCCTTATAACATCCTCCAAAGCTAGCTACGAAAACAAAATCACCACTGATTCTAAGGGCAACCACTAAGCATTCTATAGCTATGTCAAGAATCTGAATGGCAACACCCAGATCTGCTCTGAGTTACACCACAACGGCATGAAAATTATAGAACCAACTGATATTGCCAACATTCTGGCAGATAGGTTCAGTGCTAACTTCACCCCCTCTCTCACCCCTAAAGGGCCCATATCTATAAAGGAAGAATGCAGAGTCCTTGTAATTACATCTTTTCAGGTAAAAGCTGCACTATCTAAAACCAAATACACAGCATCCATGGGACCAGACAACATCCCAGGCTGCATTTTACATGAACGTCAGAATGAACTGTCTCCCCACCTAAGCACCATGTTCAATCATAGTCTCACGTCAGGCTCTTTGCCCACTGAATGGCGCACAGTAACAGTCATTCCACTCCACAAAGGGGGAGTCACCATTGATCCTGGGAACTATTGCCCTATTAGCCTGACGAGCCTGGTCTGGAAGGCCATGGAATGTGTCATCATGGAATTCATAAACAAAGACATTGGTAACCTACAAACTCTGGACTCCACCCTGTTCGGGTATGTGAAAGGCAGATCATGCCTTCTGAACCTGATCGACTTCTTTGAGGCAGTCACCAAAGCTGTAGATGAGGGTAAGGTGGTTTCCACAGCCTATCTTGACCTCGCCAAGGCTTTTGACACCATTCCCCATTCTGGAATTATAGCTAAACTCACTAAACTAGATATAAATTCCTACATCTCAAGATGGGTTGCCAACTGGCTCACTAACAGAACCACACTGTAAAAGTTGCAGACTCCAAATCTGACTTCAAACCAGTGACAAGTGGAGTACTACAGGGTTCAGTCCTGGGACCTCTCCTGTTTGGTATCTACTTCTCTGAAGTATAGGCTAACACAGAAGGCCTCTGGCTAATGAAATTCACAGATGACTGCAAACTAGGAGCTATTCTCGAGTCCTCAAATGATGTGGATATCCTACAGAAGGGTGTCAGTGAGACAGATTCCTGGTGTCAGTGGCATGGCCTCAAACTCAATACCAAAAACTGCATTGTCATCCCCTTTGGTAAAAACTCTGTACCCATGAACTACCACAAAACAGCAGTCTAGTTGATGACGAATGTGTGATAAGTGACCTTGGGACCCAGGTGGACAGTAGTATCTCTTTTGAGAATCACCTTGACACAGTAGTCAGGAAATCCTTCTATGTGGCACACCTCATCACAAAAGGGTTCTAATCCAGGAAGAAATGGGTCATTGTTCCCCTCTACTCGGCATTCATTAGAACCATAATAGAGTACAATGCCTATCTTGGAATTTACCTCACAAGACATCTGCAGTAGCTGGAAAGGTCACAGAATTACCTCACACAGATGCCCTACACTGACCATCTCAAAAAACTCCAGCTTTACTCTGCAGCATATTGCCTACTCAAAGGAGATCTCTACCTAACATATAAAGCTATGTTAAAGCCAGAGCTGGTGGATAAGCTACACCTAAAAAATCCCAATCCCTCCAAGTTACATGCTCTAGGGACCTAAACCTTATCACCACAATAAACAGGGTATGCTCGAGGGATGGATTCCTGTCCCAGAGACTTCCTATACTCTGAAACAAGCTACCCATCTATGTCAAGCAGCGTTCCTCATTAACACCCTTCAAGAAAAATCTAGATGAGTGGATGGGAAATAGGAAATACAACCTGGGGATCACTTCTGTGGCTCTGCTCAACAGGGGCACAGAATGATAACTTTCTTGGGTAGCGTAAGCCAGGGATCCTTGTTGGCTAGGCTTATGTAGGCCCTTGGGCTGATAGCCTAGTACCTTCCAATGAACCTAGTACAGACATTATACAAGCAAAACCTTTTCCCCTAGCAATACCACATTATGTTAGTAAAATACTTCCCCTAGCACTACCACATTATGTTAGTAAAACCCTTTCCCTTAGCACTATCTCATTATGTTAGTAAAACCTTTTCTACTAGCAATACCACAGTATGTCAGTAAAGCCCTTTCCCCTAGCACTACCACATTATAATAGTAAAACTCTTTCCACTAAAACAATCACATTATGTTAGTAAAACCCTTTCCGCTGGCAATACCACATCATGCTAGTAAAACCCTTTCCCCTTCCACTACCACACAATGTTAGTAAAACCCTTTCCCCTACCACTACCACATTATGTTAGTAAAAACCCTTTCCCCTACACTGCCACACTATTTAAGTAAAACCCTTTCTGTTAGCACTACCACATTATGTAAGACAAACCCTTTCCCCTAGCACTACCACACTATATTAGTAAAACTCCTGGCACCACCACATTATGTCAGCAAAACTCCTAGCACTATCACACTATGTTAGTAATGTGATGTGGTATTGGTAACTACCACACTCATCATCATCATCATCTTTTGGCTGTTCCCATTAGGGGTTGCCACAGCAGATCATCTGTTTACATTTCTTCCTGTCTTCGGCATCTTGCTCTGTCACACCAACCACCTGCATGTCCTCTCTCACCACATACAAAAACCTTATCATAGGCCTTCCTCTTTTCCTGTTACCTGGCAGCTTCATCCTTAGCATCTTTTTCCCAATATACTCAGTATCCCTCCTCAGCACATGTCCAAACCAATGTAATCATGCCTCTCTGGCTTTGTCTCCAAACCTACCAACCTGGGCTGACCCTCTAATATACTTATTCCTAATCCTGTCCACCCTCGTCACACCCAGTGCAAATCTTAACATCTTTAACTTTGCCACATCCCGCTCTAACTCCAGCCTTTTTGTCAATGCCACTGTCTCCAACCCATATAACATAGCTGGTCTCACTACCTTCTTGTAGACCTTCCCTTTCACTCTTACTGGTACTCATCTGTCACAAATCACTCCTGACACTCTTCTCCAAACAGTCCATCCTGCCTGTACTCTCTTCTTCACCTCTCTTCCACACTCACCATACTCTGAACTATTGATCCCAAGTAATTAAACTCATCCACATTTGCCACCTCTACTCCTTGCATCCTCACCATTCCTCTATCCTCCCTCTCATTCACACATATATATATTCTGTCTTAGTCCTGCTGACCTTTATTCCTCTTCTCTCTAGAGCATATCTCCATCTCTCTAGGGTCTCCTGCACCTGTTCCCTACTCTCACTACAGATCAAAATGTCATCTGCAAGCATCATAGTCCACGGGGACTCCTGTTTGATCTCATCTGTCAACCTGTCCATCACCATTGCAAATAAGAAAGGGCTCAGAGCTGATCTTTGATGTAATCCCACCTCCACCTTAAACGCATCCGTCACTCCCACCGCAGACCTCACCGCTGTCACACTACCCTTGTACATATCCTGTACCAATCTTACATACTTCTCTGACACTCCTGACTTCTTCATACAATACCACAACTCCTCTCTAGGCACCCTGTCATATGCTTTCTCTAAGTCTACAAAACCACAATGCAACTCCTTCTGACCTTCTCTGTACTTCTCCATCAACACTCTCAGAGCAAACATCGCATCTGTAGTGCTCTTTCTTGGCATGAAACCATACTGCTGATCACTAATCATTACATCCCTTCTTAACCCAGCTTCCACTACTCTTTCCCATAACTTCATGCTGTGACTGATTCATTTAATCCCTCTATAATTGCTACAGCTCTGCACATCATCATTATTCTTAAAAATCAGTACCAAAACACTTTTTCTCCATTCCTCAGACATCCTCTCACTTTCCAAAATTTCATTAAACAATCTGGTTAAAAACTCCACTGCCATTTCACCTAAACATCTCCATGCTATGTTAGTAAAACCCTTTCCCCTAGAGCTACCACACTATGTTAGAAAAAGCTCTTTCCCCTAGCACTACCACACAATGGTAGTAAAACCCTTTCCCCTAGTACTACAACATTATGTTAGCAAAACCTTTTCCCTAGCACTACCACATTATGTTAGTAAAACCCTTTCCCACGAGCCCAACCACAATATGTTAGTAAAATCCTTTTCCCTAGCACTACTGTACTATGTTAGTAAAAGCATTTCCCCTAGCACTACCACATTATGCTAGTAAAACCCTTTCCCTAGGTCTACCACACTATGTTAGTAAAACTCTTTCCCCTACCACTACCACATCACATTAGTAGAACCCTTTCCCCTAGCACTACATCATTACGTAAGTAAAACCCTTTCCCCTAGGACTACCACACTATGTTGGTAAAAGCCTTTCCCCTAACACTACAACATTATAGCAGTAAAACAATTTCCCCTAGCACTACCATACTATATTAGTAAAACAATTTCCCCTAGCACTACCTCATTATTTTAGTAAAACCCTTTCTTCCAACAATACTGCATTATGTTAGTAAAACCTTTCCCCTAACACTACCACACTATGTTAGTAAAACCCGTTCCCTTACCAATACCACATCACATTAGTAAAACCCTTTGCCCTAGCCCTACCACGTTATGTTAATAAAACACTTTCCCCTACACTACCACATTATGTTAGTAAAACCTTTTCCCCTAGCACTACCACATTATGATAGTAAAAACATTGCCCCTAAAACTATGACATTATTTTAGTAAAACCCTTTCCACTAGCAGTACCACATCATGCTAGTAAACTCCTTTCCCCTCCACTACCACACAATGTTAGTAAAACCCTTCATCTTCCACTACCACATTATGTAAGTAAAACCCTTTCCCCTAGGGCTACCAAACTATGTTAGTAAAACTCCTAGCACTACCACATTATGTTATTAAAGTTCTTAGCACTAGAACACTATGTTAGTAAAACCCTTTCCCCTAGAACTGCCACAATTACTTAGTAAAACCTTTTCCCTAGCACTACCACACCATGATAGAAAAACCCTTTCCTCTAGTACTACAAGACTATGTTAGTAACACCCTTTCCCTTAGCACTACCACTTTATGTTAGTAAAACCCTTTCCTCTACCACTACCACATTATGTTAGTAAAACCTTTTCCACTAGCACTACCACAGTATGTTAGTAAAACCCTTTCCTCTAGAACTACCACATTATGATAGTAAAACTCTTCCCCTAAAACTACCATGCAATGTTAGTAAAACCCTGAACCCTAGTACTACCACACTTTGGTAGGAAAACCCATTTCCCCTAGCACTACCACATTCTGTAAGTAAAACCCTTTCCTCTTGCACTGCAACATTATGTTAGTGAAACCATTTCCTCTAGCAATACCACATTATGTTAGTAAATCCTTTTCTACTCCCCAGCACTACTGTACTATGTTAGTATAACCCTTTCCCCATAGCATTACCACATTAAGTTAGTAAAACCTTTTCCCCTACACTACCACATTATGTTAGTAAAACCCTTTCCCCTTTGCACTACCACACTATGTTGGTAAAACCCTTTCCCCAGCACTACCACATTATGATAGTAAAACCCTTTCCTCTAAAACTATCAAGTTATGTTAGTAAACCCCTTTGCCCTGGCACTAACACATCATGCTAGTAAACCTTTTCCCCTACCACTACCACACAATGTTAGTAAAACCCTTCCCCTACCGCTACCACATTATGTTAGCAAAACCTTTTCCCCTAGCACTGCCAAAATATGTTAGTAAAACCCTTTCTCCTAGCACTACCACATAATGTAAGTAAAACCCTTTCCCTAGGACTACCACACTATGTTAGTAAAACTCCTAGCACCACCACATTATGTTATTAAAATTCATAGCACTAGAACACTATGTTAGTAAAATCCTTTCCCCTAGAACTGCCACAATATCTTAGTAAAACCTTTTCCCTAGCACTACCACACTATGGCTGTAAAACCCTTTCCCCTAGTACTGTGACACTATTTTAGTAAAACCCTTTCCCCTAGTACTAGCACACACTGGTAGTAAAACCCTTTCCTCTAGTACTACCACATTATGTTAGCAAAACCATTTCGCCTAGCACTACCACCATATGTTAGTAAAACCCTTTCCCCTAGCACTACCACATTATGTTAGTAAAACCCTTTCCCCTAGCACTACAACATTATGTTAGTAAAACCTTTTCCACTAGCACTACCACAGTATAGTAGTAAAACCCTTTCCCCTAGCACTACCACATTCTGAAAGGAAAACCCTTTCCTCTAAAACTACCATACAATGTTAGTAAAACCCTTTCTCCTCGTACTACCATACTATGGTAGTAAAATCCTTTCCCCTAGCACTACCACATTATGTTAGTAAAACCCTTTCCTCTTGTACTACAACATTATGTTAGTGAAACCATTTCCTCTAGCACTACCACATTATGTTAGTAAAATCCTCTTCCCTAGCACTACCACATTATGTTAGTAAATCCTTTTCCCTATAAATACATTTTTGTCAGTAAAACAAACCCTTTCCCCTAGAAATAATATATAATGTTAGTAAACCCTTTCCCCTAGCATTACCACATTATGTTAGTAAAACTATTTCCCCTAACATTACCACATTATGTTAGTAAAACCCTTTCCC
This sequence comes from Protopterus annectens, assembly GCF_019279795.1. Lineage (NCBI taxonomy): Eukaryota > Metazoa > Chordata > Ceratodontiformes > Protopteridae > Protopterus > Protopterus annectens. The sequence goes on along the minus strand of NC_056725.1, from coordinate 1,191,281,631 downwards.
CTGCCACTACCACATCACATTAGTAAAACCCTTTCCCCTAGCACTACCACATTATGTTAGTAACACCCTTTCCCCTTCACAACCACATTATGTTAGTAAAACCCTTTCCCCTAGCGCTACCATGTTATGTTAGTAAAACCCTTTCCCCTAGCACTACCAAATTATGTTAGTAAAATCCTTTCTCCAAGCACTACCACACTATGTTAAAAAAAACCCTTTCCCCACACTACCACATTATGGTAGTAAAACCCTTTCCCCTAAAGCTATCACATTATGTTATAAAATCCTTCTGCTAGCACTACCACATCATGCTAGTAAAACCCTTTCCCCTCCCACTACCACACAATGTTAGTAAAACCCTTCCCTCTACCACTACCACATTATGTTTGTAAAACCCTTTCCCCTAGTACTATCACACTATGTTAGTAAAACCTTTTCACGTAGCACTACCACACTATGTTAGCAAAACCCTTTCCCCTAGAACAGCCACACTATGTTAGTAAAACCTTTTCACATAGCACTACCACACTATGTTAGAAAAACCCTTTCCCCTAGCACTAGCACAAAATGTTAGTAAAACCCTTTCCCCTAGTACTACCACATTATGTTAGCATAACCCTTTCCCCTTGCACTACCACATTATGTAAGTAAAACCCTTTCCTCTAGCACTACCACATTATGTTAGTAAAACTCTTAGCACCACCACATTATGTTAGAAAATCTCCTAGGACTATCACACTATGTTAGTAAAACCATTTCCCCTAGCACTGCCGCACTATGATAGTAAAACCCTTTCCCCTAGAACTACCACACTATGTTAGCAAAACCCTTTCTCTTAACGCTACCACATTATGTTAGTAAAACCCTTTCCCCTAGCACTACCACATCATGCTAGTAAAACCCTTTCCCCTAGCACTACCACATTATGTTAGTAAAACCCCTCCCCTAGCACTACCACACTATGTTAGTAAAACCCTTTCCCCTAGCACTACCACATTATGTTAGTAAAACCCTTTCCCCTAGCACTACCACATTATGTTAGTAAAACCTTTTCCACTAGCACTACCACAGTATGTTAGTAAAACCCTTTCCCCTAGCACTACCACATTATGTTAGTAAAACCTTTTCCACTAGCACTACCACAGTATGTTAGTAAAACCCTTTCCCCTAGCACTACCACATTCTGATAGGAAAACTCTTTCCTCTAAAACTACCATACAATGTTAGTAAAACCCTTTCTCCTCATACTACCATACTATGGTAGTAAAATCCTTTCCCCTAGCACTACCACATTATGTTAGTAAAACCCTTTCCTCTTGTACTACAACATTACGTTAGTGAAATCATTTCCTCTAGCACTACCACATCATGTTAGTAAAACCCTTTCCCCTTCACAACCACATTATGTTAGTAAAACCCTTTCCCCTAGTGCTACCATGTTATGTCAGTAAAACCCTTTCCCCTAGCACTACCACATTATGTTAGTAAAATCCTTTCCCCAAGCATTAAACACTATGTTAATAAAACCCTTTCCCCACACTACCACATTATGATAGTAAAATCGATTCCCCTAAAGCAATTACATTATGTTAGTAAAACCCTTCCACTAGCACTACCACATCATGCTAGTAAAACCCTTTCCCCTCCCACTAACACACAATGTTAGTAAAATTCTTCCCTCTACCACTACCACATTATGTTTGTAAAACCCTTTCCCCTAGTACTGCCATGCTGTGTTAGTAAAACCCTTTCTCTTAGCACTACCACATTATGTAAGTAAAACCCTTTCCCCTAGCACTACCACACTATGTTAGTAAAACTCCTAGCACCACCACATTATGTTAGTAAAGCTATCACTATCACACTATGTTAGCAAAACACTTTCCCCTAGAACTGCCACACTATGTTAGTAAAACCTTTTCCGATAGCACTACCACACTATGTTAAAAAAACCCGTTCCCCTAGTACTACCACATTATGTTAGCATAATCCTTTCCCTTTGCACTACCACATTATGTAAGTAAAACCCTTTCCTCTAGCACTATCACATTATGTTAGTAAAACTCCTAGCACCACCATATTATGTTAGAAAGTCTCCTAGCACTATCACACTATGTTAGTAAAACCATTTCCCCTAGCACTGCCGCACTATGATAGTAAAACCCCTTCCCCTAGAACTACCACACTATGTTAGCAAAACCCTTTCCCCTAACGCTACCACATTATGTTAGTAAAACCCTTTCCCCTAGCACTACCACATCATGCTAGTAAAACCCTTTCCCCAAGCACTACCACATTATGTTAGTAAAATCCCTCCCCTAGCACTACCACATTATGTTAGTAAAACCCTTTCCCCTAGCACTACCATGTTATGTTAGTAAAGCCCTTTACCCTAGCACTACCACATTATGTTAGTAAAACCCTTTCCCCTGGCTCTACCATGTTATGTTAGTAAAACCCTTTCCCTAGCACTACCGCACTATGTTAGTAAAACTCCTAGAACCACCACATTATGTTAGTAAAACTCCTAGCACTATCACACTATGTTAGTAAAACCATTTACCTTAGCACTGCCAAACTATGATAGTAAAACTCTTTCCCTTAGAACTACCACACTATGTTAGCAAAACCCTTTCCACTGGCACTACCACATTATATTAGTAAAACCCTTTCCCTTAGAACTACCACAGTATGTTTGTAAAGCCTTTCCACTAGCACTAACACACTATGATAGTAAAACCCTTTCCCCTAGCTCTACCACACTATGTTAGTAAACACCTTTCCCCTAGCACTACTGTACTGTGTTAGCAAAACCATTTTCCCTAGCACTTCCACATTATGTTAGTAAAACCCTTTCCCTTAGAACTACCACAGTATGTTGGTAAAGCCTCTCCACTAGCACTACCACACTATGATAGTAAAACCCTTTCTCCTAGCACTACCACACTATGTTAGTAAAACCCTTTCCCCTAGCACTGCCACATTATGTTAGTAAAACCCTTTCCCCTATCACTACCACATGATGTTTGTAAAACCCTTTCCCCTAGCACTACCACATTATGTTAGTAAAACACTTCCCCTAGCACTAACACATTATGCTAGTAAAACTTTTTTCCCCTAACACTACCACATGTTAGTAAAACACTTCCCCTAGCACTACAACATTGTATGAGTTAAACCATTTCCCCTAGTACTTCCACATTATGTAAGTAAAACTCTTTCCTCTAGCACTACCACATTATGTTAGTAAAACTAGCACCACCATATTATGCTAGAAAATCTCCTAGCACTATCACACTATGTTAGTAAAACCATTTCCCCTAGCACTGCCACACTATGATAGTAAAACCCTTTCCCCTAGAACTACCACACTATGTTAGCAAAACCCTTTCCCCTAACGCTACCACATTATGTTAGTAAAACCCTTTCCCCTAGCACTACCACATCACACTAGTAAAACCCTTTCCCCTAGCACTACCACATTATGTTAGTAAAACCCCTCCCCTAGCACTACCACATTATGTTAGTAAAACCCTTTCCCCTAGCACTACCATGTTATGTTAGTAAAACCCTTTCCCCTAGCACTACCGCACTATGTTAGTATAACTCCTAGCACCACCACATTATGTTAGTTAAACTCCTAGAACTACCGCACTATCTTAGCAAAACCCTTTCCCCTAACACTACCACATTATGTTAGTAAAACCATTTCCCCTAGCACTTCCACATTATGTTAGTAAAACCATTTCCTTTAGTACTACCACAGTATGTTGGTAAAGCCTTTCCACTAGCACTACCACACTATGATAGTAAAACCCTTTCCCCTAGCCCTACCACACTATGTTAGTAAAAACCTTTCCCCTAGCACCACTGTACTATGTTAGCAAAACCATTTCCCCTAGCACTTCCACATTATGTTAGTAAAACCCTTTCCCTTAGAACTACCACAGTGTGTTGGTAAAGCCTTTCCATTAGCAGTACCACACTATGATAGTAAAACCCTTTCTCCTAGCACTACCACACTATGTTAGTAAAACCCTTTCCCCTAGCACTGCCACATTATGTTAGTAAAACCCTTTCCCCTATCACTACCACATGATGTTTGTAAAACCCTTTCCCCTAGCACTACCACATTATGTTAGTAAAACACTTCCCCTAGCACTACCACATTATGTTAGTAAAACTTTTTCCCCTAACACTACCACATGTTAGTAAAACACTTCCCCTAGCACTACAACATTGTATTAGTTAAACCATTTCGCCTAGCACTTCCACATTATGTTAATAAAACCCTTCCCCCTAACACTACCACACTGTTAGTAAAACCCTTTCCCCTAGCACTTCCACATCATGTTAGTAAAACCCTTTCCCCTGGCACTACCACATTATTTTAGTAAAACTTTTTCCCCTAGCACTATCACTCATCAAGACAAAAGGACACATAATACACTCAACACCAAGCTGGCATAAAATTAAGTTTATCAGTATGAGTACCACTAATGATAAGATTACGGGCCATTGATGGGGGTCATTGTCATTTCACTTAAGTAAAAACCCCTTCCTTGTCATATTTAGGAAAAAATAGCATCACTTCAAATGTAGCTAGACCACATTTTAATTAAAAAGAGGAAAAACAAACTAAAATAGATGAGTGCTTTATAATCTAAAACTGCCACAAGTGAAGACAGCTACACAATCTTCAAAATCTCAAAATTAAATGCTGTGGATCTGAAAAGTGTCTTCAGTCTGTTTATAAGCATTCAGATTCCGAATGCTAGGAAAGTCAGTATAATCCAGAAGTGGAGTTCTGGAGGATCAAGTCTTCACTGGAAGCCAGTATCAGAACTTATGCTATTCAGTCACAAGCATTCAAGATAAAGAGGATTGTTATGGTTTGTACCTTAAAAGTTTTTCTCTGCCTATTATCTAGTCCTTTATTCTGGATCCTTTTCCAAAGAATCAGTAGTATGCATCAGTTAGATCTCTAAATGCTAGGTAATATTTAAGAAACCCCTACATCAGAATTGACTCCTCCAAAGTTCTTGAATTTAAATTTCCTATTTTGATTAGTGCCATTTGTTCATACGAGAGTATCAACACCTAGAATTGCCTGAGCATAAGTATGGCTTGATAACTAATTCAGGCAACTACAGGCCTATCACTGTGCATCTTCTGCAAATATATCAAGATCTCTATTTATTAACAAATAAAGGACATTCGTGAAGCATGTATTCTATTTGAACAATGACAACACCATTGCCGCTGACAACAATGATTTGTAATTTCCATCTTACAACTACCTTTGTAAATATTGCAGACACTATCTGCTGCAACATGGATAACATAAATCTTCATGGCACCTTGTTTGTTGTCTTAAGATAAGGCACTGTCACAGAGAGTTGCATAAACATGGCCTCAGTGAGTTAAGTGGTATCCTGTTTTAGAAGTTTCTAGAATGAATTGATCTTATTAGTTAATATTAACAACCACTCTCATGCCCTGTACCAGCTCATACTACAGTCTTCTATAGTTCTATGATGGGGTATATGATCCTCTCTCTTTATGGGAAGTAATTCCTCTGAAACCTCTCTCACTTGGATATTACTTAACTATAATGATTGCTACCAATAGAAGGATACTCCAAAAATCTTGTAAAAAACATGTACCAGACGCATTTTACACTTAGTGCTAGAAAGCTCCCTGTCAACTCTGAACACATAAATTACATGGTCTGTGAATACTTTGGCATAACACATGTGTCAGTAGCACAACAGGTAACAGACTTGCCTTTGGTGTAGAAAGCTGTGGGTTCAATTCTCACACCAAGTAACTAAAATGCTGATACTGCTTGAGATGGTTGCAGCTCATTTGGCTGTAGCATATCCCACAGTACCTACTAAGAAGGGAGAGGTTCCCTGAAAAAACAGCCCCTAGTAGTATAAATGCTACCTCAGGTGTTCCCTAAAAAGAAATCACTAGTCCCCCATTCCCTAGTACTATAATTGCTACATCAGGTATCCCCTAAAAAGAAATCACTAGTCTAGGGGGACTAATCTATTCAACGATGAATAAATTTAAAAATATTACAGCAGCCTCCAGATGTCTGCATTTTCCATGCAAGCTGTGAATATGATCATTCATTCAACTACTTGGATATTTCTTTTGATAAAAACATCTCTTTTTAAGCACATATTAACCATGATACCTCATGAGCTATTCAGTGCTAATTGTAGCTAAATCCGACTTCATCCATGGTCACTGATGATTATTAGTGCTGACTGTCCTACTTCAGCCATGGTCACTGATGATTATTTGTGCTGATTGTCCCACTTCAGCAATGGTCACTGATGATTATTAGTGCTGATTGTCCTACTTCAGTCATTGTCACTGATGATAATTATTACAGCTGATTGCCCTACTTCAGCCTGGTCACTGATGATTATTAGTGCTGATTGTACTACTTCAGCCATCACTGATGATCATTATTACAGCTGATTGTCCTACTTCAGCCATGGTCACTGATGATTATTAGTGCTGATTCTATTACTTCAGCGATGGTCATTGATTATTATTTTTGATTGTTCTACTTTAGCCATTGTCACTGATGATCATTAGTGCTAATTGCCCTACTTCAGCCATGGTCACTGATGATTATTAGTGCTGATTGTCCTACTTCAGCCATGGTCACTGATGATTATTAGTGCTGATTGTCCTACTTCAGCCATGGTCACTGATGATGATCATTACAGCTGATTGTCCTACTTCAGCCATGGTCACTGATGATTATTAGTGCTGATTTTCCTACTTCGGCAATGGTCACTGATTATTATTTTTGATTGTCCTACTTTGACCATTGTCACTGATGATCATTAGTGCTAATTGCCTTACTTAAGCCATGGTCACTGATGATTATTAGTGCTGATAGTCCGTCAGCCATGGTCACTGATGATCAGTAGTGCTGATTGTCCTTCAGCCATGGTCACTGATGGTCATTAGTGCTGATTGTCCTACTTCAGCTATGGTCAGTTATGATCATTAGTACTGATTGTCCTACTTCAGCCATGGTCACTGATGATCATTAGTGCTGATTGTCCTATTTCAGCTATGGTAACTGATGATCATTAGAGCTGATTGTCCTACTTCAGCCATGGTCACTTATGATCATTAGTACTGGTTGTCCTACTTCAGCCATGGTCACTGATGATAATAAGTGAGTGCTGAGTATCCTACTTCAGCCATGGTCACTGATGATCATTAGTACTAATTGTCCTACTTCAGTTATGGTCACTGATGATCATTAGTGCTGATTGTCGTACTTCAGCCATGGTCACTGATGATTATTAGTGCTGATTGTCCTACTTCAGCCATGGTCACTGATGATCATTAGTGAGTGCTGAGTATCCTACTTCAGCCATGGCCACTGATGATCATTAGTACTAATTGTCCTACTTCAGCCATGGTCACTGATGATCATTAGTGCTGATTGTCGTACTTCAGCCATGGTCACTGATGATTATTAGTGCTGATTGTCCTACTTCAGCCATGGTCACTGATGATCATTAGTGAGTGCTGAGTATCCTACTTCAGCCATGGTCACTGATGATCATTAGTGCTGATTGTCCTACTTCAATCATGGTCACTGATCATTAGTGCTGGTTATCCTACTTCAGCCATGGTCACTGATGATCATTAGTGCTGATTGTTCTACTTCAGCCATGGTCACTGATGATCATTAGTACTAATTGTCCTACTTCAGCCATGGTCACTGATGATCATTAGTGCTGATTGTCGTACTTCAACCATGGTCACTGATGATCATTAGTGCTGATTGTCCTACTTCAGCCATGATCACTGATGATCATTAGTGAGTACTGATTATCCTACTTCAGCCATGGTCACTGATGATCATTAGTGCTGATTGTCCTACTTCAGCATGGTCATTGATGATCATTAGTACTGATTGTCCTTCTTCAGCCATGGTCACTGATGATCATTAGTGCTGATTGTCGTACTTCAGCCATGGTCACTGATGATTATTAGTGCTGATTGTCGTACTTCAGCCATGGTCACTGATGATCATTAGTGAGTGCTGAGGATCCTACTGCAGCCATGGTCACTGATGATCATTAGTGCTGATTATCCTACTTCAGCATGGTCATTGATGATCATTAGTGCTGATTGTCCTTCTTCAGCCATGGTCACTGATGATCATTAGTGCTGATCGCTGTACGTCAGCCATGGTCACTGATGATCATTAGTACTAAAGGTCCTACTTCAGCCATGGTCACTGATGATCATTAGTATTGATTGTCCTACTTCAGCCATGGTCACTGATGATCATTAGTGCTGATTGTCCTACTTCAGCCATGGTCACTGATGATCATTAGTGCTGATTGTCCTACTTCAACCATGGTCGCTGATGATTATTAAAGGTGATCAGACCCATATCACAGTCAAATGGGGCACTAGTCAGAGAAATAGATTAACCCCCAGCAGCCCCCCCCCCATCCCCCCACTTCTGCCCTGGTTATTATTAGTGCTGATTATGGATAAATCCTATTTCAGCTATGGTCACTGATGATTATTATTGCTGATTGTACTGCTTCAGCAATGGTCACTGATGATCATTAGTGCTGACTGTCTTACTTCCGCCATGGTCACTGATGATTAATAGTGCTGATTGTCCTACATCAGCCATTGTGACTCATGGTTATTTGTATACATCTGTACTGTTGTATGAGTTAAATTGTGGCTGAGTGATACAGTTGTGAGGAATTGTGTGGGGAAATATGAGTACTGATGTGGGAAGGACTGTAAAATTAACAGTGGGCAAGGAAAAGACACTCATGAGACCAACACAACATTCTTTTCATACATTTTTGCAATCTGTGTATCCTGATAAAGATAGATGACAGAGAGATGAGACAGACAGAGCGAGGGTGATAGATTGAGAGATATATAGAGAGACAGATAGATAGACTGATTGATAGATGGAGATAGATGGAGAGAGGCAAATAGATAGAGAGAGACAGATATGTTTAAAAATATAGATATAGATATAGAAATATGGATATATAGATATAAGGGTCTATATTATAATCACAACACATCAATGCCTTGAATGATAAAACATCCAGATGAAATACATGAAACGTGAAAATCACGATCGATGAGAATTTTGAACCACATATCATCGAGTAGTATAACATCAAAGGTAAGTACTGCAGAATATATGGGCTGTGCATCTGTGATACACATCGGCATATTCTGCAGTACTGACCTTCAATGTTATGCTCTTCTATGTTATGTGGTTCAACATTCTCATCATTCATGATTTTTCACAATTTGTGTATTTCATCTCAATATTTTACCATTCATGGTATTGATGTTTTGTGTTTATAATATAGACCCAGATATAGATATAGATGTAGTTATAGATAGGTAGGTAGCATCATATCTGCATTTCCAACTCCTGAGTACTTTTGCTTACTCAGTCTCGCCTCATCTTATTTACAGTGCCAGGTTTAATTTTTCTTAGCTTCTCATGTCATTTTATTTCTTTACCTATCTAAAAGCAGGTCTACAAGAAGCCATCTGATTAAATGCATCCGTTTAGTAACCAGATGAACGACTATATCCTATACTAACAGCATAAGTGGTAACCATCAGGGTTAAGTTATGGTTAGGTTTAGGAACCAATAATAGACAAGGTGTATCATTAGGTTTAGAGTTACAGTCAGGCTCACAGATAAATAGGCACTGCTTTCTGTAGTATATGTACATGTCAGTGACTTTCAAATTAGACCTAGTGTTTAAGGAAAATGATCAAGTTACTGAGAGGGTAAGGTTAGGGTTACATTATAGCACTTAGTTGTATCATACACTGTGGAACATCATTCAGTGGGCACGTGTCTTCAGCCCCAGTTAAACACAATATATTAATTGTCTGTGGAAATGGGCTCCTGAGGCAATGCTGACTTATTATCTACCAGGTATATCACAGATGAAGATAGGAAGTAAATGATTTTTGCAGACTACTGCATTCGTTTTTGAGCTAACAAAAAGCTATGCACTTAACTTGGCAGTGTTATAAAAACTATGCGACCTACACCTTCTCTGGCAGTCTGTGAGTATTATTGAAAATTACATACAGTGCTGAAAGCAGTGCAAAGGACAGTGTTCATTGTTAATACTGTTCAGTGAAGGCCATGAAAGCAATTCATTTGTGATACTTGGAAGTAAACGTTTGTAAAATAAATCGTTTTTCTTTTTACAAAGTTGCTTTTTCAATTAATTCACAATTTGCGGATCTTATTTCTGCATGTTTAGAGTGCTCGTTCCAGTGCAACTGAATTGTTTATACACCAGGAGCCATTGTTCCCAGTTTGTTTGTGTTCCAATAATATGCATCTTGGGTTTTTAAGGACATTAATTATGATAAAAAGACACCAGATAATACTGTTGTAAACTCTTCAAACATAGCTCATCTACTAAAAAGTCAAACCCCGGGATTCATAAAGCTTGGCGCAAGGCCGGCGTTAAGCTTGCGCCGATCATGTGGCATGAAGATGGCACAGTAGTGCCAAATGCATATTAATGAAGGTGCGCTGCCACCACAGCCACGTGCATAGGAAAGGAACGCGAGTGCATAGGGCGTGTCGAAGTGCCGCACAGAGGCGTGGAAATGTCAGCTGTCGACGTGCAACCTAAAATGCTTGCATATAACAATTTGCAAGCAATAGTAATCACATCTGTCAGTGTCCGTGGATACTGAAACGTATGCAAAGCATGCAAGACAGTTCCTGTGAACACAAAATGAAGAAGCAAACACAAATGCACGGTAGGGAATAACGAGTCCCTATCCCTCGAACAAATGACATTGAAAACTGTGTGCCCATAGTCCAACGCAGTGTAGATAGTTATACCAAGTGGAAGTGAAACGCATCATGTCAGCACGCCGCCAATAGGTACGTCCAGCCCAATGGTCAGGGTCACCAGCTGACCCATATTGTGAGGGAGAGTGCACAGCTGGGCAGATGTGTCCATAACAAAAAACACAAGAAATGTAAATATCTAGTGACCGTATGACAGAATTATATCCCACAACACATGTAATAGTCACATACAATAGGTATGTCCATATTTAACATACCATATGTGACAGGAAATAGAATAAGCATGTAAATGAAACAGAAGGAGCATATAAACTGCTACAACAATAAGGCAACATGTAGGCTTAAAGGAACAGTATTATCCATAGTGTTGACTGTGGGTACGTGTTGCCAGTACAATCGGATATGTGTCTGGAATATATCCCATCCTGGACATAGGAAAAGGTGGCATCCTACCAATGATCAGAACAGTCGGCCAAAATCCACACATCTGCGGTCCAAGCCGTACTTGTCAGGATGTGTCACAGTTGAACGGGTATTACCCGGGTGTACCAACCATGTCATGAAAGTTAAGTATGGGTGTGTACCTATGTGCGTGAGGTATAGCATGTGGAAGGTGAAACATGCCAGGGTAGTCCACAGAACCATACAGGTACCTGACATATGTAGGGTATGCAATGTGTTACCTTGACCGTGTCATGCGCCATCAACCAAAGCAGTGATGGATGGAGTGTCAGGAATATGTGTGTGGGGGCGAGACAGTGTCGTATGCAGAACAGGTGAACTGCAGGTGCATGAGGGGGCAGCGGGTGAAGCAGAAAGAAACACAAAGAACATGTATACACATCTGCAATACAACCAGACAGGCCATACTGTAGAACACTATCCCACAAACATATGAATATTAAAATGTGCGATACAAATGTACAGAAATGTCACCGGCACATACCCACAGATTGGTCCTGATGGAACTAGCCAAATCAAATGCAACACACCCGGATGCATAATGGACTACCCAGCATCCCGTCCACAGCACACAACCCGCCCCCATACCTGAACATCCACCAAATCCAGCCATACTTGGCCTACTAGTTTGGCGCAGCCACATCTACACATAGTGACCACTACGCATATGTAGTAGGTAGTGTCACCCTAGGCAGTTTCAGGATTGCAAACTATGTATCCCTTGCATGTAAAACCCCCAGCACATTTTCGTAATGCCAGAAGAATGGTCGGTATCGGTCTTGTTAAATTTTTGGATATCCCTCATGGGATAAGTAACCTGTGTAAACATTAGAATGGGAATCAAGACACGATGTCCAGTCCTGTAGACATCTGGACACAAGTTGGAATGTGCAGTAGTGGTGCACGAGACTGTCCAGCCCTAGATGGTCATGCAGAACCTACTACTCAGGATCAAGCACCTGCCCGTGACGCATGTGTCCCGACACGAATAATCGAGAGAATATATTGCACACATTTGCATAGTGGCACATGGAAAAAGGGTGATGAAGGCACTGATGTAAACAGGATACCCCCTGATCCACTGTGTGAGGGACAGTTACTGTGTGGGTAGGTGTGACCTGACCAACAATGATACAATGCCAAATGTCCTGTGATTGTAGGAAATAACTATGTACCATACTGCATGTAACAGTTGCCTAAAGCGCTCACTTCAGGTTAGAAAAAACGTAATTTGTACAAGAAACAGGCTAACAACTAAAGTGCTAAAGGTATAGGCTCACAGCTAGGAAACTAATGAATTTTCTAAACCTGCACTGACCGTGGGTATGTGTTGGCCTAAACAATCTGGTGTCCCCAGAATATATTACAACCTGTACATATGGCAATGTCAACCCTACCAATGGTCAGAGCATTCACACAATAACTGGCCAGCCTCTTAATCACTCACAAAGCTAGTGACCTTTGGAGGAAAGGTGTTGAATGAGAATGACTACTTACAACAATGAAGAGGAATAGACGGATTTAACTGCAGAAAATTAGTAGTAATATGAATCTGTCAACACGTTCCAAGTTAATAGTACTAATATGGTAGAAGTGTCCATGATTGTCCCTGAGTTGTCATAGACCTGTCCCTGTCACTGTAGAAACTAGTCCCCAAGTATCACATAGGTCCGTACACATATGTACACAAACCAACTGTCACATCTGTTGACAGGACTATTGCATACCTGTAGTGAATTTATAACTGATGTCCAGAATAATATTCATTGTATCTATAAATGAATGAAATAGTCAAATGTGAAGGGAAATATGTGGAAACCCCACCCCCACCCTGTATTATGTAGTGGAACCACTCCTTGCCCTAAATTATGTAATGCCAACCTAATAATGTGGTCAGGGGTGCCCAAACACCTGCATCTGTAAACACAGGTAGAATGTTAAAATCTGGACTAACTCTGTCCATGTGCTACATCTGATATTTGAACAGTGCCAGGGCAGTTCTAATCACCAGTCAGACGAGCCTAAACCCGGACCAGCACATGAACACCCTGACAATCAAACACGCGTATGTGCGAGGACTATAAGCGTAGGAGTTCTGAATATCCTTGGAGTGAGTAGACATACAGCACAGGTCCAGAGCAGTAGAAAACAGGGAATGTTGGAAGTGTAGTACTGCAGTTTTCCCAGCAGGAGAATGGATGCCTGTTGTGTAAGGGAAGCGGTGAGGCGTATGTCAGAGTAGCTATGAACCATGGGTATACATATAAATGAGGCAGAACAACAATAGTGTAGTGGTTAGAGCATCCGCCTAACGTAAAGGCATTCCCGGTTCAAGTACGACTATAGCACATATTAATTGTGTAATGAATGCCTCTGTGCTGTAAAGCCAACATTTATACATGTAAAGGTGACCGCGTGTCTCGCATGGGGCCATTAACTGGATTCCATCAATCAAAGTGGTACTTTCATAAGGAATAAAGCACATGTAATCCCAAAGAAGTGCCAGTAAACATATGTAACTCAGAATAAGTAGATGCAAGTGCACCTGCGCGGGTGTACGCAGCTTGTAGCATAGCAAATGTATGTTGTCTTGTACAGCTGTAACTTTTATATAGATAGATAGATAGATAGATAGATAGATAGATAGATAGATAGATAGATAGATAGATAAATATCCACAGACATAACAGAAATATGCAATTATATATCTATATATATATATATATATATATATATATATATATATATATATGTAAGGAACGCCAAAAGACGAAAGCAAACATAAGGGTTGTGAAGGGAATCTAGAGTAATGAATTATAAAGTGCTCGCAGCGTATGTCAGATAAAGCTGCACAAGTGTGAGTAGAGCACCGCTATTCACACCAGAGGCAGGGTTATACCAGTGGCCATAACATTGTTGAAGTGCTACGTCAACATTGTAAACAGACGGAATGTAGTACATGTTGCGACCACCAACACTTGTAATCCGCAAATCGTTCGTAATCCATAACACCAGGAAAGGAATGTGCACCAGGAATGTGCAAATATGAATGGATGGTGAGCCTGTGAATACACGAGGCGGTACAAAATGTGTGTAGGGCCCCAACGCTAAGGAGAGGGCAATGTGTAAAGGTGTGTCATGGCTGTGATAACAGGTGTATAATGGCTGGTATGAGTGGAAACTCAACACGGGTGTGCTGGTGAAACTATGGATATGTGATTATGGACACAGGAGTGCTAGGATATGTTGCACCAGTTGCAATGGAGCGGCCCGTGGAGGTCAGCTAGTACGTAGGTGCGATTCCCAGATAGAGCATCATCTGCATTTAGACATGCGTGAATGGGCGTATTGTTGGCGGACATTATGCATCAGGGCTGGTAGCCCAGCACATAAAACCTAAACGCCACCCATGAGTGGAACGGAGTTCTGCTGTGACAACCCCAAAACGGGAAAAGCAGAAAGACACAACTACATGCAGACATCAATATGTTGACGTACAATCTCAGTAACACAAACACTCATTCTATTAACATTAATAATATGAATGTGCACAGAAACAAACACAGTAGCAGGGATAACAGGCTGCGCATACGAGTAATAGGTCGAATGACACTTTCACATCACACTTATCAGCGGCACCCCAGACATGTAAAACGTGTGACATCTGTCTGCTGTATAACATGCAGTATACTGATCACAACTTCACCGGAGTGAAGTGTCGGTGTCATAATGACTAAGGCAATAGTGTGCTGTTGAAGCAGAGATAAAACCCAATACGCATGTGTAAGTGTCTATGTCTGGGAAATGTATAGGTTAATGGACACACAGATGTATATATATATATAGATAAAAACGTATATATATATATATATATATATATATATATATATATATATATATATATGTATGTATGTATATCTATATATATATGTATGTATATATATATATATATATATATATATATATATATATATATCTATAGATATAGATTTATATACACATATACATTTATACAAAGATATATATATATATATATATATATATATATATATATATATATATATATACATACACACACACAAAGATATATATATATATATATATATATATATATATATATATATATATATATAGATAGATAGATATACACAAACAACAGGTATTGATATATACATATACACACAAAACAAATATGTCATTGTAGATATACACATGTACATAACTAGGTTACTTTACAGCAATTAGGGGTAACATATATACAGCCCGGGCATATGTGACTGGGAGGTCCAATAAATAAACGTTGTACCTCCCACACCACCCAGCTAGGCCGGTCAGACATACAGACAGGCAATAAAGATTACTACACTGATGCTGTCCAAAATACCAGCAGGAATGTAGCAGTGGGAGAGATCTGCAAGGTCTACACTTTAAACATGGATAACGGTGTCCCTTGCGGCACCCCAAAAAGTGAGTGTATGTGTCAACCTGTTGTCATTGATGCGAGCAGGATGTAGGTGTACATGGAACAGTAGGTTGTGCAAGTGTGATAATACATGGGTTGACAAAACGTGTGACATGTGTCCCGAGACGGGGAGAGTGGGCAATGTGTAGGGGTGTGCTCATACTCCAGCTGCGGTCAAAGTAAGTATATGTCATGAGTGCTGTAGAGGGGTGCCAGGTAGGTGGACCATGGGTATGCAATAATGGGCTTAAGTGTGCAGGTGCTGGTTGGCAGAGATGTAGTAGGCCCACCCAGTGGAAGTCATTAATATTCCTATGTGGGTATAGAAGACGCCTATACGTCCCAAACCTGAAGAGCACATTTACCGGATATTCTGTAAACCATCGGGGGAATACGTAGAGACCAAATCAGTGCCGTGTACCCGATTAGCATGGACGTCCGTAGTTATGAATCAGAATGTAACAAAGTCCAAATAAACACTTCCAGAACTAGTGATATTAGGTGGACAGGTGGCGGAATACAGGTAATGACAGATGACATGTATGAGTCATAAACGGCATGTACCTCGACAAATGTGAATGAATACATATGCTCTGTGACTGTCAATGTGTCTGTTTAATAGAGCCAATCATCTAAATGTGTCCCACAGGGTGTTATGCAGTGTTCCTGATACAGTGTTCATTCCCCCCATTGGTATGTGAGGTCTGCTAGTGATGGAAAGTGCATAATTTGATGACCACCTCAGGCAGATGATAGCATAATAGATGAGGTTCCACACCCGTACGCCTTTGAGTGACACACCCGTCTGGGTAGTTGTGTCCTGCTAAATGAATGCTATGGCACATGGCCTGTGAGTTCGGGAAAGGAGGCCATATATTGTGTGTAGTGGTGTCAGAAATTAATTTGTTGTATCAAAAACAGCTACATGTAATAGGAAACAGTATTAGCAATTATAATGCTACAAGAATAACCTTAACGTATGCAAACCGTAGAAGTAGTCAGGTTACAACTGGCTGTGGGTATGTGTTGCCTTGACACATGTGATAGCTCTACATATAGGATCTATAGGGCCGCCACCATTCTGAATGGTCAAAGTGGGACCTGCTCTGTAGAAATGTCAGACGTACCAGGGCAGAACATACCTACAGCCATGCATAGTACAGCAATATACATATCAGCACAAATCAAAGCGTAGTCTAGCAGCTGTAAAGTTGCTTATGCTACTACATATAACATATTGACTTGTCAGGTATACAAGACCTGTAACAAGAAACCACTACAGACACATAGAATATGAGAATGTCCCCTAATCAGGACAGTTGCAATGGCTAGAGTATCATCACATGACATATGCCTAATGAGGGACTGTCCCATGCAAAGTGGGAAAGGTGTTATTCCTACAGTCTCCCGTCGTGCAATCTGAAAGGTGGAAAACATACAGTAGGTATGCGGTAGCATGACTCGCCGGACAGCTGCGTTAACAAAATCATATTCACATGTCAACATTGCAGAGTATTGGTTCCCATGTATCAGGCAGATGGGAGCAGATCGTATGAGGAACACGCATATAATATGATTATGTCACTGGACAGGCCGCCGAGTCCGTACAGTCGAACGCCTGCCGTTGCCAAATGGTTAGACATACCCGATACTGCAGTCATGTAGTCTGATGTGATATGCATTACAAGGGATCACACACACCCAGAGTGAGTGACAAATGTAAGCAGAAATGTTGGTGAGCGAGAGGCTGTAAGCACGTCTACCAGTATGCCAGTAGTGCACTGTCAAAGAAATGTGGAGTCTAAACAGGTAAAAGGTGCTGTAACCAGAGATCAGCAGTGCTTAACACTGTGCAAACCCACACACAACTGCTCCCACCTGCTGGAATGTGCCTTACCCAGTCCGTATCCAAAGGCGTCAGTCTGTACGCAAACAAAGAGCCACCCTATTCACGTGTTGGTAGCAGTACCCTGCGCACAGCACATAGCTCATGTGAATTAACAATAGACTATGGCATATGTACAGACAATAGACCACACACACACCATGCAGCGCAGTCATCCAACAGTATAGCAATGTACTGGCAGATATGTCCGGACCACTGGTGTATGCATGCCTGGCCGTCCTGTGTGTCAGTGTGTGAGCATGCCCAGTATGACTGTTACGCATGTTGTCGACCGACATTACCATCATACTGTCATGTGTGTGAGCATGCCAAGTATGGACAACTGTATAGCATGTGTCACATGTCCAGATAGTCAGTACTGTGTTGTTGACCCCTCTGTTTTACACAGACAGGTGTCATGCTGTGTCTGCAGGGTAGCTAATGGTCATGTGGCATTGACAGTTGCTACATGTCTGCATAGCGTGGGGGGACATCTAACCGCATCCACAGTCCTACACAGCACCGTGGGTGGCACACATGACTCTCACATGTGTAGGTTGGATGGGGGGCACAGCTGACAGTTGTACACATCTGCTGCTACTGTACTGCTATGCCAGGTACTCCATGTCAGTGTGTGGACCTACCTAAATTGCCGGTTGGAGGGATACCACTGTACGTCAGATCCCAGCGTTAAATACCAGCACAGTGGTGTTGGATGTCCTAGCTTTCACAACCTACAGCAAACCACCTGGCCTGCTGTAGTCTGTGTGTCTTTGGGGGTTGGGGTCATTCATTGGGCATATCCATAGGCCATTGTATATCATTTGTCTGTATTGGTCCACACCTGTCCAGCTGCATGGAACGTGTGTGGGCTGTATGGACACACATGATGTTCATCCCATAATCTGCAGTGGGTTAGGACACCCTGTGTACTACTGGCTACCATTGTGACCCCCGTATGTGCTACAGATGTCATGGTGCCACTATGGACGTGTACTGTCTGCTGCCCTAACAGTCGGCCACCAAAGTCTCTTGTATGCTCACATACATACCATAGCAATGGGTAAATACACATTCTAATACAACTGCCAATTTGTAGGTCGATAGACGTACCCTGGGGGTGTTCTGGACCTGAGGACGGTGCTGGAGGGCTGCCTATGTCGGATGCACACAGTGCACCTCCTATACATGGCCGAGCATAGGTAGTGTCATGTTTGGCATCCATTGTACTGTGTGTGGGTCAGACAGGGGACAGCCGTGGGTACCTACTGTGTCAGTGCATATGCCTTGTGTTGCCTCTTTGCCAAGGGCAGGTCATACTGTGCACGGCCTTTCACCGACTGGGCCCTGCTTAGGTAGTTCCTTCGCCAAGTCACACTGTGCCTGTACAGGCCTTGGCAGTGGTGTTGGGCCGTGTGGCCCTGCCCCATGCTGTTCCTGCAGCAACTGTTACTGCAGGATCAGAATGTGTAGCATAGCAAATACCATAACAAATTGTGTGCATGTAGCTAGTGAATACTGCAGGGCTCCACCGGATGTGTCCAGATACCAGAACCGTGAACTGAGCATCCCAAACACATGCTCAATTGCATGTCCTGCCTGTGCATCCGCCTCATTATGGTGTGAGTGTTCAGGTGTGTGTGCATTGCTGCTGGGTGTCATCAACCACGACACCAGTGGTTACCCAGAATCCCCCACTAGGACACTGTAGGGGATGTCCATATTGGCAAAGGTATGGTACAGCTGTGTCAGAAGCCATATATCTGAATCATCATAGCTTCCAGGGCAAACAGCACACACATTCAATCTAATGCCCTGGCCATCGCATATGGCCTAGCTGTTGGAGGGTATGCCCCTGCAGTGACTGTAGGCCCTACCCCACTCACCGGGTGGTGCTTTGATGTGTATGTGTGTGCAGGCTATAGCACCCAGTACCCCAGTGTAGTCATCCATGTGGTTGAAGAGATGCATATTGCTGGTCTACTAATCACATGTGTTGAGGACATGTACGTGCTCCCTAGCATGTGTTAACATGGCGTCTGTGAACTGGCGCAATACTCTGGATGCAGATGCCTGTGAGATCCCCATGATATCCCCAGTTGTGCTGTGTGAGGTACCTGTGGCTAGTATACCCAGGCCAACACATACCGTGGTATCCACTGTGATGGGTTTCCCTCGGCCTGTTTGATGTGTCAAGTGTGGCAGGCATAGGTCAACAAGCCGCTGTAGGAGGTCTCTGTCCACCCCATAGTGCTCCACCATCCCCAGCACATGTAGCTCCTGGTAAGTCACCCTGGGTCTATAAAGTTTTATGTCACCCCAATAAGTGATGTTCGGCAGCATACACATCCTCACTGCCCTCAGCCTCCTGCACATGTTGGTCTATGTTGCCTGCTGCAGCCCTTCTCATTTGGTTGGACTGTGTCATGAAATGTCCCCGCAGGTATACACTGGTGGTGTAGATTGTGGAAGAAACCTGTGTGTATGATGCTTGCTCACATTACCGTACTGTGCAGGTGTGGGCTGGCCATGTCATCTGCTGATTGTGCTGATCATCACCTGTTTGTGCAGCCTGTACACCCTGACAACCCCACCACTGCTGTTGTCCCTCCCAATGTCACCAGGCAAGTATAGACACACCCCTAGCTTAGGCATGCTAAGGCAGGAGCACTCCCGAGGCACAGTTCTGCAATGTACGTACAGTATGCCTGACCCCCCTCCCATGCAGTCAACTATATTCGAGCCCTGCACCCAGCTAACTACACACATACACTCCAGGTATCTGCATCACACCCTGGGGATACATGGGATACACTATTGTCAACCTCATCTGCATAGTATAGTCTTCTAATGAATAGTTATATGACCCATACCGAACCTCAAAATTAACAACCACTGCTTAGTGTCGCTCAGATCCATACACAACTGGTAACAGGTGCCTTACTATCACCATATTCGATGTCCCATGGTCTCCCCAGCAACAAAATAACCGGTGTCTACATGACTACAACCCGGGACCCTGCACACAACAGACAATGTGCATTACCACTACACCATGGCAGATATACATACATCCCAGGTTATCACGTACAGATCATCCAGCACAAACATGCAATAGTGCTGATGTCCCCAGACATATATGTTTATATCTATGTCTATCTCTCTATATCTACATATATCATATATATTATTTGTATACATATATACATAGATATACATACACACATATACATGTACACACATATGTAGATATTGCATTTATATCACAACAGCGGACCATATGACAGCAAAGCATTAGACAGGCATGAAAAGGAAACGACATGTGCCACCTGCATCATGTAGTGTTGTTACTATCAAGGCATGTGTGTTCTGTTGCGTCACATGGGTCAGACTGTATTGAGGGTAAGAGTAGGGCTGCTGACATTTACTCACCAGACCTGTTGGCGAATGTATGTGTTGACAACCCAGTGTCTTGGCAGAATATGCGAGCTGTGGACACTAGATAGGTCAGCAACAAAACACACTGAACACATCCCGCAGCTAGCCACCCACAGGTATCACATAGAGTATAACTGCCAAACACGCACACCTGCCATGCCATGGAATTGAGCACCTACCTGTCTAGTCTACCACACTACAGCATTATGCAGTAACAGAATGCGCTACCGAATTTCAGCATCACTGCACTCCCAGAGGCATACTTCTAGGTGGATGACATCATCAGCAAAGGCAAAGACGCCGATAGGGAATGTATGGAGAATGAGCCGTCTAAAAGCATTACTCTGTCCCCAGGCAGCTTGAAACACAGACACACACACACACACACACACACACACACACACACGCACACATTCGGCAGGGCCGGGAGTCGAACATACACCTAACTACCTTATCACATTACAGCATTACGCAGTTACAGATCGCACTACTGAGATTACTGGAACACAGCACTCCCAGAGGCATACTTCTAGGTGAATGACATCATCAGCAAAGGCAAAGACACCGATAGGGAATGTATGGAGAGGGAGCAGTCTGACAGCATATTACTGTCCCAAGGTAGACGTAGACAAACACATGGCAGTGGTATGAGCAGGACAACTGCCTATCTACGGAGCACTATTACAACACCACATGGATATGAGACACACCACAGACAGTACACCCTTCAAGACAGTCCCAGTGTGTTCAATGTAGGAATCCATCCGGATGTGGGGTATGGACATCTGTTGCCTGGATGACCACTATCGCTATACAGGATTTCAATGGTCATGCCCATACACAGAGGCACATAACCGACACAAGGTGTCACTGGGCATTCTCACACACTTAGTAGCACACGTCTGTTTGGAATGTACTGTGTGTCCATCTACACAACGGCGTACTGGGCATGCTCACACACTTAGTAATAGCAAAGGGCTGTCTTGTATGCACATGGACTCTAAACATGGAAAGGCACAGTTTGGAATGTACTGTGTGTCCATCTACACAACGGCGTACTGGGCATGCTCACATACTTAGTAGTAGCGAAGGGCTGTCTTATATGCACATGGATTCTAAACACGGAAGGGCACAGTGTGTTGATAGTGAACATTGTTAGCACGAACGCTGCACTACATACATCTGACACCGGTCATCAGTGCTAGCTGTGTAGCGGTCGTGATCACAGCTGACAATCCAGATCCAACAATGGGGAATACGGACATCTCTGCAGTGAGGAACACCTGGCATATGGCACAGTTGTGCACAATAGCACTACCACCGTATACCTCAGATACAGACATGTGGGCCATAAGACTGTGATGGACCGCTCCAGGTGTTACTGTCCCCACGTACATGAAGGCCACTCACATGTACTGACCAGTACACACTCAAGAGCCATCACAGATGTCTGAGGTGCAGATCACAGTAGTAAATTCCGCAGTCTACTATGTAGCCCCCGGACATCACCATGTCCTTGGACCAGCAACACACATCCATACATTACTACACCACCATGTTACTCATGACAAATGGACTGTACATGGGTCTACAGCAACTGTGCAGACTACACATGTACTGACAGGGTTCCATCATGTGGTATGCAATGCAATGATACCACAGTTCATAACCAGGTTGGCTCTACACATAACAGGGGCCCTGGGTCTTACACACCTGTAACAGATGACTATCGCTGTACACCAGAAAACACTCATGTTTGGATATGACATACATGTAATTGCAGTGGATATGTACATGGCCCACACACACACAATGCATTTGTACATAGCAAAGCTTTTGCTGTCCTCTGTGCAGACAAGTGGCTACAGCAATCACACGCATTCACATGGAAGGTAGGTCCATGGCTGTTGAATGCTAACAGTACATAAGGTAGCAATGTTGACTGAGGTAACATTCCCTCTGTACTAGTTACCCATGACAACCAACATATCACACAACAGTCCATGTGTCATGTATGTCATCACACATGTCCACCAATTGCAATGCATACAAACATGGCTACATGACAGGAATGTAGGACCAACACACATGTACATGTAGTGGTGTGCATGCAGCTACCATGCATGTGCAGTAGCTGATGTATGTCATTCATCTGTGTCTAACTACAACATGCAGTTGCAATGCAGCCCCATCATTGATACCTGTATATGGTGAAATACTGACAGTACAGTAGGATGTACATAAGGTATGGATGGATGTGTGTACATTAAGTGGTGGTCCACCTTTGCAGATGGATGTTTGCTGAAGATAGCTTACAGGTGTGTCACAAGCCATCCTACCATTACATGTGCAAACAGTACGCTATGTTACTGTTACTTGAAGGAAAGACATACAACCTATACAGTGGTCAGGGTGTTACTGAATGTACATCACTTGACACCTGTAACACTTACGTCCTCCTGTGTGCATATAGCAGCACAATTGCCAAAGGTAGCATTAGTACACATAATGCGGCCAATACAGCTACATGTCTGTCAGATGTATCATCATATAGCAGGTGTATGATTCACAGTACTGCCATGTGTGTTTGCTTGTGTGACCATATATACCACGTATGGTGGGGAATACATCCCAATTGTTACACACCCCTGTACACTGTTGTAGAGATCTGTACATACTGCAGTGTAGAAAGCAAGATGTAGGCAGGGGTGGTGTGTGTATCACACACGTCAGCTATCTGTATGCGAATGACATTTGTGGACTCCACAGTGTGTGTGTGTATGTATGTATGTATGGCTGTCTGGTGCATGGAGTGAGGGTGTATGCTACCATACAGAACAGACAGGATCCCTAACCGCTCATGGTGATGCAGTCTACTACCCTGTTGATGCCATTGGTCTCAGCCTTACTGACTACCTGTACATGTTCATTCTCTGTGTCGCATCATGTGGGTGCACAGTACTGTGAAGGTGATTACCACATAGGCAGGGGTCCTCACCTCAACACTATCAAGTGTGCATTATAGTGTTGTTGACCCCGTGAGTGTGGTCATGTTACTGTGTGTTTGTGTATGTCTGTGCGTGTTCTCATCTAGTAATGTGACAGTGTATTACTGCTACACAGTGAGGCCTCATGCTATCAACTGGCCTCTAATGGTGACATCAGCCAGACTGCTGTGTAAACCACCTGCACCATGTCACCATACCTGTGATGTGACCCGGTATGGATGTCACATCTCTAGCCACTGTAGCCTATTGAACAGCTCACATGCTTCTGGATCAGTAGATGTGTGGACATCTGTGGAATGGTAGCCTTTCTAACAGTGAAGTTGAGGCTACGTATAGCATGCCGGTATTGCCATACATGCCTGTGAGTACTCCACATTTACACATGCTACTTATTGGCACATGCAAGTAGACCTTAAGGAGGGAAGCAGGGCATCATTACCAACATGCTGTTACTATTGTTACCAAGACACAGACTGTGAACATACAACAATGCGCTCTAGCTGCAAGCACTGTAATGTAATGGCACATGCAATTAGACCTTAAGGAGGGAAGCAGGGCATCATTACCAGCATGCTGTTACTGTTGTTACCATGACACATACTGTGAACATATAACAATGTATTCTAAACCTGTACTACATGGTATGTCTGGTGCGCGTCTACAGTACACAACAAATGTAATATACATTACTCACTATTCTGTTCAACCTGTGCATCAGACCATATGAGCATGTCCCTGCACCGATGGTGTGGATGACAGGGATGCAGCACAGGCATCATCATATGCACAGGGTGATAATGTTTGCCAGGGGCATAGGCTGCACCGGTGGATGACATCATGTTGTGGGTTAGGGCCGGTGGTCTGATTGGACATGCGTGGTCGTTATGCATGTGGGTGTTGCGGTGCCCTACAGATGTTTCTACTGTGTGCATGTGTGTGTGCACACAGTTCTGCCATGTGTCCAGCCTACACAGGGGTATTATTGACAGCTCCAGATTGTACAGACCAGGATGTACAGCTCACTGTGTCCGGCCATAGCCACGTGACCTGTGCCTGCCAGGGGTTGCACGGGCACTACCAGGCAGAGGTACAGATTGGCTACTGTCCGATGACACATGTCCACTGGAACCGTGTCCCCGCTGGGAACATCCAGGGCCACGTCCACGTGGCCTGCTGTGTCCTGGTGTGGACAGCGCAGCACCAGCTGCAATGCTACTGCTACTGGCACTGTGGGAGTGGGCATGTGAGGTGGCTCGTTCACGTTGACCTGCACCAGGTGGTGTAGCTGGCCTACATCCACGTGGCCTACCAGATGTTCCAGCACAGACAGCTCATGCTCGCAGATTGCCATGCCATGGTCAAGGATTCCAACCATGTCACCCAATTGCCTGTCCAGAACATCAACGATCTGCCGTTGAGCATTTGCCAATGCCTGGATGTTGTTGTTTAAAGAACGGATAGCAGCCCTCTGAAGCCTCTGCCCTTCTGTGTTCTGCCGTTCAGCAGGTGCTTGTGCCGCCATTACAGTCTGGAACATGCGTCTGGTGACACCAGCTGCTGCACTCTGTCCTGCAGGTGCATGTCTGCCAGAGGTTCTCCTATAAGCAGCACTGGCCACATGCCTGTGTGGCACATCTGCAGTCATTACACTGACACCATGGTGTGGAGACACATCTTCTGTAGCCACCACATGTTCCTGTTCCGAGTTAACACACGCTGACTGTCCTTCCTCTATGGCCACTGGTGATGGGGTATGTGTTGGCATGAGTACTGTGTGCGGGGAAGAGGGGGACATAGCTGGGATGGCAACCATTGGCACAGATTCAGCCCCTGACAACCCTGCCTGTACCTCATGCATATGTTCATCACTGCTAGTATCTGTGGGGACACTAACATCAGATGGACTGCAGGAGGGTAACGCACCTACATCACCTGTGAATGCAAAGAAAGACTCTACATTACAATAGACACACACAGACACACACAGGCACACACAGACACTCACTGACTCACTGACTCACCATGCATGTGGTTTGACAGACGGCATGCAGCATGCATGTGATACAGCAGACGGCATGTAGCTAAGACATTAATAGTGGTAGTTAGCATACCTCCCTGGGTTGCAAACAACAGCAAGCAGGTGTCATATCAGAAGCCATGCAGTTCACACAATCATGGTAGTAAGCATGCATCCCTGTGATACACCATGTGGACCAGCACAGGTTAACAGTACACATGGCTGATGTGACCTTGACATGTAATCTGCAGATGTGTGCATTGACATGCATACATGTCTGACACAATGGTGTCCTGACACATGTACAACGGTGTAATGGGTATCACATTGCAGTGTTGTCTGTATGCCCTACAGATAGAAAGCACTTTTAGCAGATGTGCATGAGCATTGAAGGGTAGTATGAGGCATCTACATTGCTATACAGTGTGAAGTACAGACACTGTGCCATTGCATGGCATCATGAGGCACCTATATTGCTATACAGTGTGTAATACACACAGTGCATAGCCATGACTGCGTGCAAACACATGACATAACTACTGTGGATTGTGACCCACGTCACTGAGGTGTATACACACTAAACCATGCTGTGGCATGTGACAGGTCACTGGAAGACCTACGGATGACACCCCTGCACAACTACTAACATGTCTTAGCTGCCTGACAACCATGTCCACACATGGCAGACTTGTCAATACACCATGTCCCACATGACATTTATGTACCACACACATGAGGTGCACGGCTGACAGTGATGTCCAACAGCAGCAAGGGAAATGTACGGTATCTGTGGCCTGATGTGGTGTCTATGTCTGTGGAAGCTGTACAGGTGATTACTGTCATGTTATGACACAGTCATGATGTTCAACACATCTTATATGGTCGAATTAAGTGACACGTCCACAAGCTGTGCACAGGCTTTTAGGATATCCAGTATTCCACATCAACTATATAACCATTCAACAAAGGCTATAGTTGGACCATGTGTGGACAATGTGCAACAGTGTGTATACACATCACATCTACTGTGTGGCTACATGTCTCTGGCCATCCTCCATGGCCATGTGTGAACATGGGTTGGCCAAATGTTTGTGATGGCCGTCTATCTCACATGTCTGTGTTGTCCCATATGACATACACCCATAGATGTCAAATACATCACTGTCCACAGGGTTATGCAGACAAAGGGTTGTATGTTTGGTATGTGGGGTATGTATTATGGGATAGTGAGACAATATTGCAGCCGGAACACTAGATGTCTGGGACTTGTCAGATGGCACATCACAATGTGTGCACCCATTGCAGGGGCATATTACACAATGGTGAATCCTGTGGGCTGCCCACATCCCAGCTCACTGAGTGGTACTGTTTGCATACCACACGTGTTGTTCCAATGTATAGTACATATGCCTACATTGAACAACACCTCCACTGTTGTATGCACAGCTGTCCACACATCTAGCAATGACAGATACTGTGGTTTCATGCTGGTGTTTCATTTAGTCTGTATATATTGCACATGGGTAGCCAGTATGCTTGATGTCAGATGCGACCTGTATATCGTGACTGGACCATACATTATGTGTACATGTGTTAACTGGCCACATGGTGAATAGATATATGCATTAACATGCCTGATACTGATAACTGTCTCACCTGCAATGGACTGATGTCTGTGCGGCATGCCAGAGGTACCTGTGTAGGGGTGACACAGCGGTTTGAACATTATCCATGACTGTATGACAGCTACAGGGTGCACTGTGCATGTTAACACATTCGCCTGTACAACAGCATATAGTATGCACATGTGTGCATACACAGGGTAGCAAACTATAGTATGCGACATGTGTGTAAACATACCTTGCGTATGATGTTACATTACATATTGTACAGTGACACATGCAACTAAATGGGATATAATAGTCATATGTGCATTAGTGACTTACCAGGCAACTCCAGGCTCAGTGGTTGGGAGACACCCACCTCGACGATGGCAGCTACTGTTTGTGGATGCTGTTCTGAGGGTGTCCCCGGGCTGGCCAGTAGCTCCTCAGTGTGTGTGAGTGGGGGCGGGGTTGGTGGCCCACCACCTGTTCCACCTTGTTCCCTGGTGACTGCATTGGCACGCTGTTTTGCATGTCATATCAGGTCCATGCAGTGTCTGCGCACCTGCTGGTAGGCGCGGTTATGGCCACCCACATTATTAACCCTCCTGCATAGTTCCTGCCACAGGTCGTCACACTGTTGGGCATGCTGTGGCACATGGCTGAGCAACACCTCATAGTTATCATAGAGGTACGGGATGAGGGCATCATCCTCCTGGCAGCTATATGCTGGCAGGCGTGAACGAGGCATTATCTGGAAGACATAATGATGGAGACAGGTCACAGTATCACAGAGATGTACAGAGATACAGCTGCACATACATTTGTATTAAATCTAGTACATATGAACAGTTATCTTTGCAAATTGTCATGACACTGACACGACTGACATGTTTGTGTCACACACATGCAACACCCATTGTGCATTGGATATCATCACCATATATGTGTGTCACCTCATTACATTGCTCATACTCGATGTGAAATCTGTCTTGATTTGGGCATGTCTGTTTGCCTGTACTGGTGTTCTTACCTATCAGCACATGCCTGGATGTGTCCACAGTAATGCTGTTGACCTTGATGCTGTGTATATGTCACATATCAACACATACACTGCCTTAACGGACATGAGCAGTGACAATGCACACATGCGCAAGGAAACCATTACATGCATGTGTTTTGCCATATATATCTACATGGCACTGTACAGCAGTTCAACATCCTGCCACGTATCTCCTGTGTTGCACATGTGATAAACATGGGACAATGGCTAGCCAGACATTATTCGCAGGGATGGTTATCAACCATGGCATGTACGGACAAGGTTTTCTAGCTGTATCTAACAGCCATTTTGCCACCGCCAGGTGCATCAGTGCCACATTACTAATCCAGACAGTTAATGATACATCTACCATGCGGTCATCGCACCATGTTTGACAGAGATGACATGTGCAGCTTTGATGGACAGGGTAGCATGGTATGGCAGGAGTATGTAACATGTATGGCACACGGATCTGTCCAGCATGTGACGATCCTTGTAGTAGGATGGTGGCTGTCCATGACATATGTCTTTCAGCTCAGGATATGTACATGTAGCATGTCCAACATCATAGTGTAACACATGTCTTTATGCAAGGTAGCCAGCATGCTGCATAGTGGAGGTGAGGATTGTGAAGGCTGGTATCGCCCATCAATGCATGGCCAATTCCCCTGAAAGGTGATATGTGATCCGATATTGGTCACCCGAGTGCTGAGTATGCCTGTCCAATGATCTCCATGCTCATGGATGGCACCCTGTCATGACATGGGTGCCTCGTATGACTAACTAATAGGCCTGGAGACGTCACCAGCTCAGGGAGGTGAACTGCACAGCACCATCCCTTACACACAGTGTCCATAATGTTGACCGATGCCTAGGTGCTAGTTAATGGGTACAGGGTTATTCACCTAGCGGTGACAATGCTATTATCAGCTGTCAGATTGTGCACATATGTCATGCACCTCACCCACAAAGCTCATTCTGTATGTTGTCCATAACACTGAGACAGCTATTGCTCCTAGGTCATGGCCATTCATATCCTTACATATGCAGATGCCTCCCATTTGTCTGTGTGGTATGGGCTACAATGAGGGGAAGTACAAACCATTAACCCTGTTTTAATGTAGCTGCCACTGATGTGATATGCATGTCACTCAGACACCTTTTGTAGTGTTGCTTCTGTCAACAGGCCACTGGTAGACCACTCCTGTGACATACGAAGGTACATCTAGTATACTCAGTGTAGCTGGAACACAGTATGGGTGATGTCCTATGACCTGTCACAGGTATGCTATGCAGTGTGAAATCATCTGTACTGTCATCTACATCTCTACTGCTAACATCTACATTGATAAAGGTTCATAGACTTGCAGACCATACTCAGCAGGGTAATAGTGCAGTGCCTCCAATAATGACTGGCGTCTCCGCTTGTGGGTTGCAGTGGGTTTATATTATCCAACACCCTATCTGTATTGCATATTCATGCTCAGCACTTGTTCAGAACATGTAAGCACTTCATGAGGTACTAATTACTATAGCACACATTCCAACTCATTTCTTACAGGTACACTGTCTATCCTTACATTTCCAGCTTGCTTACAATACAACAGCTGTTGTACACACGTAACTCATATGGCAAACATGAGGCAATAGAGCAATTGTCTCATGTACATGGTCAATGCTCTCCTCCCAACATACGACACTACAGCCTGTGTGAGATGCACATATATAGCCATGCTGGGGGTAATGCTCTCACCAACCCAGACTGAACCTGACATTCATATGGGGACATTTAACATTTGCAACACACCCCACTCATCACATAGTCTCACTAGATCTCCACCACCACAGGCCACACATAGTATGACTACAACATTTGCAGAATCTCTCCATACTCTCTGTGTAGACAACAGAGGCAGCCCCCATCACCAAACACAACACCAATTACTTATAGCCCACAGACTCATGTGTGCACATCAACTACAGCCAATAGGGTGTCATAACCTACCCAACACACCGGTCATAGGTGACTCTGTAGGCGGTCACACTGATGTCCCACTCAGCAGGCTACACAAGGCGATAGTCGCTTACATCTGGCTGTTGGGTTACAGGATCCACAACATAACCTATGCACCCATGCCACACCTCACCAGGTATGATTTGACTGTCATTCTCCATGTTAGTGTGACTGCCCTGAGATGTAATTTCCTGGACTACATGTACAAGGACATGCAATAGCTCTCCGGTCTTGTAGCCCAGAAGGTATCGCCCAAGCCCTGAGAAGCATTCTGCATTCATCCAGACTGATACCACTGTACAACGACTGAATGTTTCACTTCAACAGTTGCCTATTCTTCTGCTGTCATTCCACAGGCATCCAGTATCTGTCTGCTTTGAATGACATGGTCAACAAAACACGATGCTTTAGCACAGATGAACTGCACCTGTCAGCCCTGGGAGTACAGATAACATGTAAGGCTCTTGCTGCTCCTATACTGCCTGTGTTGGACAGTTTCCAATAACATTCACCACCAGAACAGGAACAGGCAAGCAAAACCTGGGGTACTGTTACTAAATGCTTGACATCTTCATCTCTAACGCACTCAGATGAGGCACTCCTTATAATGGACCACTTCGATATCTCTGCAGTGACTTGGACATGCCTCTAGGCTCTGGAGAGCACACCTGCACTGACAGGTTACACGCAGACCACACCTTTCAGTCATGTAACCAGGACGGGAACACCCACGGCGGAGGTGTGTCCATATTTCACAAGGATGTACACACCTCCAGGCTGGTTCCTTAGCACAATGCATCAGAGGTGATCCACGTGCAACTAACTGTGGGCAGAACTGCTATACACATTGTAACTTGCTAGGGATTCAACAACATACCCCACGGTTACTGGCCCTCATTTCTTGGTGTACTGGACAGTAGGGTTCAGACAGGTACTACTGATGTGAGACTGACACTACCCCACACTTAACTGGGATGCCTACTCATGTACCGACACATTAGGCCAACGCTTTCTGGGATTCATAACCTCCACTCGGCTGGATCAACCCATACACACCACCACCAAGACCAACAATATCCTAGACATGGACATTACCAACATGTGACTGGTGTTCCACACCTGGGGTTATCCCCTCATTGGTAGTTTCCGAACATATGCTAATCACCCTTGTTATCCACATCCCGGCACCACACCCTGCAGGGAATACACAGTAGAAGATTTCTACAACGCCTAATTCAGACGTCTTATGACAGTGGTAGTAAACGTCATGACACCTGTGCAGATGGACAATGCACTTACAAATGCTGAAACATACACCAGTGCACTTCATTAGCACTTACACGACTGCATGGATCATGCTATCCCAAACAGAGCCATGATGGTACCCACCAGATAACGGATGCCACTCTGGGGGTCCAGTTCCATGCACATAATGTACAACAGAAGGTGGTGGCTGTTGCAAAGTGGAGTACGATCCCATGGGTGGGGTAGCTCACTGGTCAGACTCAGTAGGAATCTGGGATCCCTTATCACATCCTACAAAGCTAGCTACATAAACATTACTGTGACACATTCCAAGGACTACCACAAAGCATTATGGAGGTATGTCAGTACTCAATGGCAATACCCACATCTCCTCTGACATACGACGGTTAGGCAGGAACATTACAGACCAACTGCTATTGGCAACATCCTGGCAGATAGGTTCAATGCTAACTTTACACCCTCTCACTACCTACAGGACCAAAATCCATACAGGAACAATGCAGAGTCCCTGCGGTCACAACTACGCAGTTCCAACCTGCACTCTCTAAGGCCTGGAACACAGACTCCATGTGACCGTCCAACATCCCAGGCTGTGATTTACACAAACCTCAGAACAACATGGCTCCCCACTTGGCCACCAGATTCAGTAATAGCCTTGTATCAGACATTGTGGCCCCTGAATGGCGCACAGCAACAGTCATCACACTCCACACAGGTGACACCACAATGAACCACAGGGACTATTGCTCTATACGCCTGACTGGACTGTTCTGCAAGGCTATGGGGCACATCATCATGGAAGTCATTCACAGAGACATTGGTGGCCTCCAGACCTTTGATGCCACCCGGGTTGGATTTTTTAGGGCCAGACCATGGCTCCTACACCTGGTGGACTCCTTTGATACAGTCACCAGAGTAGTTGATGACGGTAAGGGGGTCCACACAGCCTACACTGTCCTCTCACTGGCTTTCAGCACCGTTCTCCATTCTGGTATTGACAACATACACATCCACCTGCACATCGACCCCTACGTCTCGGGATGTTATGCAAAGTGGCTCACGGGCAGGACCCACACAATGAGGGTAGCATACCGTGGTACCTACAGTAATTCAGTTACACTTGGCGTACCACAGTCCTCGGTCATAGGGCCCCTCATGTTCGGTATATGCTTCCCTGAGGTACAGGCTAGCACAGAGGGACTTTCCCTGAATAGGTTTCCAGATGACTGCAAACAAGGAGCCATGATTGATCCACCAGCTGATACAGACACCCTCCATATGGGTGTCACTGTGACGGATACCTGATGTCAATAATATGGCCTCAAGCTGCATAACACAAGGTGCATAGACATCCCCTTTGGATTACACCAGTCACCCACTGATTGTCACATAGGTGGTAGTCCCCTACATACATGTGACATTATATGGGATCTTAGTACACACGTATATAGCACCCACTCCTTTGATGACCATATTGCCAATGTGGCGTGGATATCCTTCAACGTGGCCACCCTTATCTGTAATGGGTTTGTAGCTGGAACAAAGGCACCCATTGTACCTCTATACTCCTGACGTATGGCACACATTCAGGAGTACAACACCCCTTTTGGGGTGTACCTTACGGAACAGCAACAGCTTTACATACCACAACATTAACACACCATGAGGATTATTGACCTCTGAAGGATGATGTATGCGGCACAACTATGGACACCACGACTGTACACATTTGCATACTGCATACTCAGGGGTGATCTCTGCTGAACATACAGGGCCCATGTCCACAACAATATTTATGGATATACTCCACATAAGCAACATAAGCAAAGGCCACTGAGAGCAACATGCTCATGGATATCTGCACAAACACAACAATGAGTGGGACGTGCTTGAGGGATACATTCCTGAACCAGACACTCACCATGCTTTGGAACATGAGTCCTATGTACATCAAGCAGGGACACTCACTAGCACTCTTCATGAGATACCTCGATGGGTGGATGGGAGACACACATGTATGCCAGGGATCACTGCAGTGGCTGTACTGTACACAGGTGCAGGTAACACATGGCTCTGCTGTTAACAGACAGGACACTACCCTGGGGAGGTGCCGCCAGTGAAAACACTGTCGTTGGGCTTACACATGGACTTGGCCAGACAGCATAGTACCTCACTATGAACCTGTGAAGCTATTACATGTCCTTTGTGCATGGATAATTGAGTAGCTCTTCCATTTCAGTTAGCTATCATGCTGTTACAGTGTCCCGTGACTACAAGCCATATGTATCCTGTTATTGTGTATTCTACATGCCAATAGATGATACCCTTAGTTTGCATGATATAACAGTTATGCTGTGTAAAATATCTGACATATCTACCTACAATACTGTACATTACACATATTTTAAACATTATCCCATAATGCAAAGCATACTTGCACAGCAGGACCACCCTAGGCATGTTATTCTCATTATATGCCCTTACACATGCCTACTGTGACAGTATATCAACATATACTATCCCCTGCTATGGCAAGTACTTGTTAGACAAACCCTACCACTGATTGACTTCTTTGAATCAGTCTCCAGAGCCATGGACAAGGGTAAGGTGGTCCACACAGCCTATCTAGACCTTGCCAAGGCCTTTGACACCACCCCCCACTCTGGAATCATAGATAAACTTACTAAGTTGGGCATTAATCCCTATGTCACCCAATGGGTTGCTAAATGGCTTACTGATAGAACCCACACTGTAAAAGTAGCCGACTCCAAATCCAGCTCCAGACAAGTGACAAGTGGAGTGCCTCAGGGTTCAGTCCTGGGGCCGCTCTTGTTTGGCATCTACTTCTCTGAAGTACAGGACAACACTAAGGGACTCTGGCTAACAAAGTTTGCAGATGACTGCAAACTGGGAGCCATTATTGAATCCCCAAATGATGTGGATACTCTACAAAAGGGCCTTACAGAAACAGATGCTTGGTGCCAGAGCCATGGGCTCAAGCTCAATGCCAAGAAATGTATTGTTATCCCCTAAAAAAACATGTATCCATGAATTACCATATAGGTGGCAGTACACTAAACACAGAAAGTGTGATAAGAGACCTAGGGACACAGGTGGACAGTGGTCTCACCTTCGATAACCACATCGCCACAACAGTCAGGAAATCCTTCTATGTGGCACACCTCATCACAAAGGGCTTTTCATCCAGAAAAAAGGAGGTCATTGTCCCACTGTATTCATCCCTCATTAGACCCATTATAGAATACAATGCCCCATTTGGTATGTACCTCTCAAGACATCTGCAACAACTGGAAAGGCCTCAGAAATACCTCACTAAAAGAATCACAGGCCTAAAGCAGATGCCCTATGCTGACCACCTTAAAAAACTTCATCTATACTCTGTCGCATATCGTCTACTCAGAGGCGATCTCTGCTTAACATACAAGGCCATGTCAAACCCAGAGCTGTTGGACATGCTACACTTAAAGAAATCCCAATCCCTCAGAGCTACACGCTCCAGGGATCTAAACCTTGTCATCACAATAAACAAAACATGCTGGAGGGATAGGTTCCTGACCCAGAGACTCCCCAGACTCTGGAATAGATTGCCCATACATGTCAAGCAGAGTGCCTCTTTGGACCTCTTCAAGAGGAACCTTGATGATTGGATGGGAGAAAGGAAATTCACCCCAGGGATCACGTTAGTCACCCTGCTAGATAGGGGTCCAGGAAAGTAAATAATGTGGGAAGAAATAGCCAGGGAATTGTTATGGCTAGGCTTGTATAGGCCCTAGGGCTGATAGCCTAGTACCAACCTATGAACCTATGAACCTATGAACAGCGGGTGGTGTGGAATTGTTATGTTTAAAGCCCTCATGTAGCATCCCTTGTGGTGTATGAGATGTTTACCTTGTGGCCCACAGCAGGACACACAATTTCTACAAGCATTACTATGCTCAACAAGACATCACTACATAATACCTTTTCCCACTTTATGCATTGTATACACTTTAATTATTACAAAACAGGCTCTACATACACTGACATACTGAGTGTTCTACATACCTTGTTTCTGAGTCTTCATAAAATATCTCTCTTACACCTTTACTGTTTAAACGGTTCTATGGTATGAGCTTACGGTTTGAATGTATGGCAAGGCATCCTTATATACGTCGATACCTGTAACATGTGGTATCCTGCCGCCAATTGGTGTTCCTAAGTAAATTATTACATGAACATCAGCTGTGCCACTACTCCATTCGCCAATTACACAGCAACAGTGGGGTATAATTGAATTCTCCACTTGGGCATTGCCCTTTTGCCCTACCTTCGGGGAGACGGCCTGTATGTGTTTTGTTGTGAGGAATTGCAACTGCTATTTGGAGAGACACGGATATTTTGAATTCATGTCCCCCGTGGATTGTGTGGGACGGCTAGAGTATGTGGTTCTACATGTGAGTGTACCTGTCATCTCAACCGTCTGATAAGGGACTACTGCAAACAAGACCTGTAACATTGCCGTCTGTTCCATTATACAACAGCTACGATTTCACATGGTGCCATTACAAATGTGTCTCTCACAAGGTATGTTAACGGTTCTGCAGATGTAATTAAGTGAGTGGATGTTTGTGATGTTATTACAGTCTGTATTGCAATTGTTTCAGATGTGGGGAAGATGTAGGTGGGTGTACATAGCATATACAGGTTTGTGGGAACTGCATTTCTACATATTCCATATATGTGTGTGGGCTCCTTCCCTAATTGAAGACCTATCATTTAGTAGACTGAGAAACTATGGTTGTTACGGGCTTATACATTGAGCCATTGTTAATTGGTTTCTATATAGCATGCAAGTGAGGTTGATACTTCAATACCTCCGGAAATACATCGATATGTAAGGGAATGTTACTAAATGACAGCTGTCTCGTGTATTTCTGTCACAGATATTTGCACTCATTGCAGTTGTGTTGGTGACTGAACCTCATTGGCATGGGTTGCCACCTTTTCAAATGGCCATAGTGGGACATTTGCAGGACACACATTGGTGTTTCCAAGTCGACACATACCCACGGTCAGTACACAGGATAGAACATACTTTTATTCTGAATACATACTTATTCTTGAAGCACTTTAGCTACTTACCATGTTTCATGTAACATTTACGTATTTTAGATACAGGCATAACTATTTAATGCAACTATTACATAATATATGGGACATATATATGTCCTACAATCTCGGACATTTGCCCTTTTTAATATTTTTTGTCAGGACACAACTGTCCAGGAAGGGGCTATCCCTCTTAAAGTGGGACAGGTGGTAACCGTATGCCTATGGCCAGCTATGACCACACCTACCGTAATGATCTACCTCCTAGTTAGCACTAACAGACACAAGATGCAAACACACACACACACACATTACAGTCCCACAGAAATGCACATGGCACCCTCAACACACACATACACAGACTACAGCAATCACAAACACAGTTGAACACAGTACCTACCTGGACCGCAGCACCGGCAACGATAACTAAATGTCCCTTAACATCGTGATAATATTACTCTCGGTTCTACTGTTCCGGTACTGTGGTCTTTTGGTCTTTCAGCCTCGTGATTACACATGTCGGTATATGACACATTAGATAGTGGGCAGTATCCTATTTATTTGTACCTCCATGGTTGTGTACATGTCATTGACCTATTTATATATTTGCAGATATAGGTGAATACGTATATATCAACTTATATCTCTCTATCACCCTTTATATATATATCTATATATATATATATATATATATATATATATATATATATATATATATATATATATATACAGAGAGAGAGAGAGAGAGTGAGAGGGAGAACACACATTTCGTTGTGTACATGTCGGTGTATACTGTTTCCTGGACTCCGCACATTTGTGTTTTAACCTGTCACAATACACACCTGCCATTGGTACATCTCGGGTAGCTTAGTGTTAGGTGATTGTATACTTGATTGCGTGTTCTACTCCTGGCAGTGGTCGTTTTACCCTTCAGAGCAGGCACTATTAGTACAGGGGTGAATAATGCTAGCTTCACCTGTTCTGGACATCACTGACCGTGATCTGCTCGATATTCAGAAAAGCTTAGCTCTGTTTCACGCATATCTGTATGTTCATGTTTAAACGACGCTTACCAGCACTTGCCAACGTATAATCCCACTGACATGTGCTAAACCTGATCTGATGACCTGCATCCAACATCCATTATTCGTGCCTTCGGGATTACGTAACGTCCCTTGCAGGACATGGGACTGGGAACATGCACGACAGTCAGTGCATTTACAACTTGGGCATCTGGGATTTGTACACATGTTATGGTGTTTTGTATGTGGACTGTACTATGGCTGTTACTCCATACTGCAATCAAATGTATAACTCAGTTAGTTTACATATGGATGAGACCTATTAATGGTATGTCCAAGTGATGTTTAATGAATGTGCTCCAGCATTGGTAATGTATGTCACAGTGAGCCACATACTATAATGTGCTACACTTTCACACAACCATAGGTAGAACATGCTGGGGTGACAGATACCTGTCATGGGTACTCCCCATGCTTTGCCATTACATCCCTGATTACATTATATGGAGCCCCTCATTAACACACCAGGTAAGCCATGCAGAGTGTGTGGGGAACAGTGATTACACACATGGATCCCGCAATTGCCTCTACTCCACTTAGGGACAGTTGGTTAATCAATGTTGTGGCGACAGCAGACACTGTTTGCCTCGGTTGATGAATGGCCTCTGACAATCGGGCATGTACCTACCGATGTATCTAGGAACCTATACATACAGTATCAACATATGCTGTTAGGTGCATGTACTGTTCAGGTGTTGACATTCTTTGTTCCAATAGCTGTTGTGTGTGCAATGGTTGAGGGCTGCCTATGTAGGATTAACACAGTAGGCCACCTATACATTACACTTTACAGGTGGTCGTGTGTGTGTGCCATCCAGTTTACTGTGTGTGTAGGTGGAGAAGTGTGTCAGTCCATAGGGGCCTACACTGTCAGTGTATGTGCTATACGTTCCCTCTTTGCCAAGGCGTGGGCATATTGGGCATGCCTCCGTCTGCCTGCTGGGGCTGGCACAGGGTGTTCGTGGTCTGAATCCCTCTGTGCCTGTGATGGCCTTGGCAATTGCGATGGGCTGTGAGGGCCTTCACCATGTTGTCCCTGCTGCAGCTGTTTCCGCAGGATCATATTATGTAGCACGGCACATACTATGAAGATGTGGGCACACATGCCTGGAGAGAGTACTGCAAGGCTCCACCAGATATGTCCAAGCAACAGAACTGTGATTTCAGCATCCAAAACACACGCTCTATGATGATTCTGGTTTGTGCGTGTGCCTCATTATGGCATTCTTGCATGGGTGTGTGTGCATTTCTGATGGGAGTCATCATCCACTGCTCCAGTGCATAGCCAGTATCCCCCACAAGGTGGCCATGTTGGATGTCCCCCCCTGACAAATACCTGATACAGCTATGAGGCATGCCAGATGTGGGAGTTATGGTAGCTTCCAGGGCTGCCGGCACACACATCCATAATAATGCCCTGGGCATTGCGCACGACCTGGCAGTTGATGAAGTGGTATCCCTTGCGGTTTATGTAGCGCCTACCATGCTCACCGGGTGGTGACTTGATATGTATGTGTGTGCAGTCTATCGCACCCAGTACCTCCGGGTAGTGTGCCACCTGGTGGAAGAGACGCATATTGCTGGCCAACTTTTCCTGAGTTCGGGGGAAGTATATATGCTCATTGGCATGTGGTAACATAGCATCCAGGAACTAGTGCAGTACCCTGGATGCTGATGCCTGTGAGATCCCCATTATATCTCCAGTTGGCCTTTGAAAGGTACCTGTGGCTAGTATTCGCAAGCTTACACATACCTTTGTGTCCACTGGGATGGGTTCCCCTCTCTTGTTTCTGGATCTCAGGCGTGGCCGGCACAGCTCAACTATTTGCTGTAAGATATCCCTGTCCACCCTGTAATGCTCTATCTCCAGATCATGTAGCCCCTGGTAGGTTACCCTTGGTCTGAACACTCTTCTCCTCCTCCAGAGCCTGCGGTGGTTGTCAGCATCACCCTCCACAACACCTTCAGTCTCTAACACATGGTGATGAATCACAGCTATGGCAGCTCCCAACATGTACATTGTAAAAGTTCCCGTCTGTTTACACCGATGGTGCAGTATTTGGGAATACACAGGTGTGTGTGAGGTGCCTTCACACTTTATACTATTGTGCTGTGAACACTGATGATGTCATAGGGTGTGTATGTACCCTCGGATCTACAGGGTATCTTATGTGTTTTATCACAGGTACTGCTATTGTGGTGCCTTTGGTGTTGAATTACATTTGGCTGCTGTGGATTACCTCTTGCCCTTCCCTTAACATTTCTTAACGTTTCCCCTCCCAATTTCTGGCATGCATCCAGCAGCCTGCTTTCATTTGTACTTTCCAAAACCTGGCTTATCTTACGGCATGTGTTCTATGGCTGATCTACTGCAGGTTTGCTTTGCTCTGCTATGACAGTTCTCTTTTCTTTGCAATCCAACACCTCCCCTATCCTGTTCTGCAGGTTGCTGCGGGCAGACTTGTTAGCTGCCATCGATTAACCACTGTGAGTTAATAGGTGTTAATTGCTCAGTTGTACTCCAATTACCCTACTGCGGCATTTCCTTATTTTCTTTCCTAACCTTCCTGTTTGAGCTATGGTGTGCGGCGCGTGCATCTGCTTACCAGGTTTTGGGCACATTTTCATCCGCGTACACATGCGCTTTCGGGCACCATATGTGCTCTCAGCTAAACGATGCTATACCTACATCCCCACCCCTGTCCTGCTGCTTTGCTTAGAAACGGACAGGCCGGATTTGCATTACTCCAATGTGCTTACAGCTACGGTGGCACACCCCACTGTTGATGTCATGTATACCTCCAAACCACTCCTCGGTGTTGTAGCGCTGAGCCGTATGATACATCCTTAGTCCGGTGGGATGTTTGCGTTTCACTATTACTTGCCTCATTTGCATTGCATTGACTACTAATTCATAGTTACCGCGCCAAACACTGTCACAGACCCTTAGCAACCCTTGCAGCTTGGTTGTGGTGTACCATGCATACCATTGAGTATTATGGTGAAATCATGATTTGTATTACATTGCGATTTTATGACATTTGTGTATATTTTCCTTGTGTTCCTGTTTGCGCACACATGCCCTGCGGTTGTACTTTGCGTTACTGTGGACATGACATTAAATGTTGTTTTTTAGGTATTGTGCATCGTTTCTTATGCCATTAGCTGTATATTTAGCTATTGGCATATGGTAACTTTGTAATACATGAGTCTGGTCCACTTTCATAGCTCCGATGTTTTGTTTGGCAAAATGTAAACCATTTTTTTTTGGTGTACATTTCTGTGGGCTTACGCTACGCCTGCACCACTTCATGAATCGCTATGTACCTTCATTTGCATGGTGCAGTACTGCGCACGGGGTGATTAGCATACCTGTGCCGAGGGCTGCGCAGATATGGCATACGCTGGTAGTGCACGTGGAATTGGATCGTACCTGAATCGCTCGGTGGCCATATTTGGCATTATACTGCCTACGCTACGCCTGCGCCTGGCACAAGCTTCATGAATCCCGGGGAAAGATGTAGAATATTGTACATCTTTGCTTTGTTCTTTAGAAAAAAAATGGTACAAACATATTTCACCAGGACTCTACAAAAATATTGCTATTGTCCTTTTCTTAGGAGATCAGACTACTGCTCACAGACACTTCTGTCTAGTCCTTTTGGCTAAATATGTTTCATGTGAACATTGCTTTTGAATGAGACAAATTTTGCCTTAGTACTTGTACGAGCCTGTGACTTTATATTTAGAACAGGGTTTGGACTGTAAATAATAATAGGGATTTGGATTAAGTTAAGGTTACAGTTAGATTTACGTTTAGACTTAAGGCTGGGTCAAGAATTAGGCTCAGGATTCGATTAGGTTTTACTGTAGATTTAGAGCTATGACATAGTATAGAGCTATAGTTAGCCTTAGGTTTGGGGTTACAGGGTCTAGAATTAGGGTCAGAGTTTGATTAAGCTTTAGAGTTATGATAAGGTTCTGTTCTACAGTTAGAGCTATAGTTACTCTTAGGTTTGGGGTTAGAGTTAGGGTGCATCTAGTGTCATGCTCTATGTGCTAACTGGGGTTGGTCATAAGAAACATTCTAATTAATTCAGTACATGGTGGTATTGTGTACATTTTGCACGCAGTCCTTTTAAACTTTTTTTGTATTTTCATTTATTTGAACTTAAGTACTTTTCAGTCATTTTTCAAATAGATATCCCAGACCTCTTTCTTCATGCATTGTGACAGGCATCCTACATCTAGCTAATGCATACTTTTTAAATTGCAGTTTATATTTGTTAACCAACTAAAACCCTCTAATTACAAACAACTGTTTTGTAGATAATGAGGTTCCTAATTGAGAATTGCAGTAAGTTATGCACCAGACAAGCTGTAAACCAGAGCCAGATAAGCATGAGAATAAAAAAGCCCTTCCTACCAAAAGCTATAAATATATTTATATCTCAAGGGTTCAGTGAAACACAACCACTCGTGCTCAAAAATGCTTCAGAAGTACTATTTTTTTTTTTTGCAATACATTTTTCATTTATGCCAGACCCAGTGCAAATATCCTATTCCCCAGTCATTGTTCTAGCTTGCACTGGGTAATAGACAAACTCAGCTACACATGGATGGGAAGCCTGTTCCATAGAAGGGTCAGTCTCTGGGCACATATCTGTCTCTCCAGCATGTTCTGTTTAAGTCACAGACAATATTCAGGTCATTAGACCTTTTATTCTGGTACTCTTTGACTTATGAATATGTAGGTGATTCAAATGTGGAGTTTGTGGATGCCTTGTAAGCCAGGCATAGCTCGCCCCTCTATAGGAGACTGAATAGAGGGAAAGAGCTTTAAGGCACTTTGCATAAGGCAGGTGTTTCATGCCTAATGTTATACCTAATTTCTTAATTTTCTTAATGAATGATCACTGCAGTGCAATTTATTTATTGTCTTATCAGCAAACTGTGAAGTGAGTGTGTGTGTGTGTGTGTGTGTGTGTGTGTGTGTGTGTGTGTGTGTGTGTGTGTGTGTGTGTGTGTGTGTGTGTGTGTGTGTTTATAGTGCCACCAAGTCATGAATGACCTTCGGTGCTATGGACAGTATAACATAAACATTTCAGAGTTTTCATGGCATAGATACTGGCTGTCCCTTCACCAACCACTCCATTCTTTTATTGAACCCAAGAAATTATCATCACAGATAGACACCTCGCCACTGCACTAGAAGGCTGACACAAAGATACATACTTCTTTTCAAATGAAACTGAGAACTTTTTCTTTGTTTCACATCTGATCTTTCCCAAGGAAATTCACATACAGCTGTCAAGTCCTGATAGCAGTGCATTGAGAGTAAATGTGAACACTTTGCCTCTACACTATCTGGACGACACAAGAATATTTTATTTATTTTTATTTTATTTTACATTTATAACCGGGAAAGTCCGACTGAACACAGGTCCCTTTTCAGCGGAGGACTGGGGAGAAAAGCTCCAAATACAGTACGGTACATAAGTGAGGATTTCAACTTACATCTAAGAATACATTTCAGCATGCAATATGCAGATATTAACAACTTGTTGACAGGAATATATACAAGTACATTACAAGACTACATTTCAGCATGTAATAGTCAGAGTTTTACCATTTCTTGTAGTAAGGATTATATGCAGTACATTGTAAGATTAAAAGCAGTACAATATTTGAGAAAAAAAGTGCAAACATTTTCATAGGAATTCTTTCTGAAAAGCCCTTATGTTTGGGGTAGAACAGGTATACCTGGCTAACTAGAGGAATAAATAGGTGATCCTTAGCAGAAGAATTCATGCCAACAGTTCAGTGGTGTGGTTTAACCTAGGGAGACAAGAGCAAAGCCAGTTTTATGAATAGTGGGTTTTGAGGAGTTTTTTAAATTGGAAGGCAGAGGTTGTAGCAGTTATGTGGTTTGGGAGTTGGTTCCAAATTCTGGCTATAGTGCAGGCAAAAAGAGACTTACTGGCATCATTTTTGTGTTTGACGACATTTATTAAGGTTTTGGTTACTAGATCTTAAGGTTCTGGTGGTTGTGTAGGGCTGAATTAGATGCTGTAGTGATGGGGTTTTGTCAGGCAAGTAGTACAGTTTATGTGCTGTTGAGAGTTGATTAAGAAGGAGTAGATGGGGCAGCTCAAGCCAGTTGAGCTGCTTCAGGGTAAGACAGTGATGGGATCTATGAGAGGCCTCAGATCGAACTTGGCAATACTGTTGTAACAAGATTCCATTTTGTTAAGTTTGGTGTGGCAAAGATTTGTCAGTATAGGGGAGGCATAAAGTAGGATGGATAAGAGATGAGTTCCTGCAATTGTGTATTTGGTATTCTTGGTCATGAACTGTTTGCTTCTATAAAGGAGACCCAGCTTTTTGTTTACTTTCTTGATTGTTTGGGCTATGTGAATGTCACATCTGAGGTTGTTAATGATTACTACCCCTAGCAGTTTTGTGTGGGTTGCCGGTGTGATTTTGATGTTATCTTTGGAGATTATGGTGAAATCACTGCCTAGATGAAAAGGTCTACCTGGGCTGAATAGAATTAGGTTGTTTTTTTTGGGATTAAGAAGAAGTTTGATGTTGGTGAACCATGCTTCAGC
This sequence comes from Protopterus annectens, assembly GCF_019279795.1. NCBI lineage: Eukaryota > Metazoa > Chordata > Ceratodontiformes > Protopteridae > Protopterus > Protopterus annectens. Next base: position 1,191,236,736 of record NC_056725.1, on the reverse strand, counting down.
TAAAGCAAAGTCTTTTTGAGTTATGGTTTGTAGTTCATTTATGTTAGGGGCGGCACATATAATGGTGGTGTCATCTGCGTATTGCACTACTGTGGCAGAGAGTGAGGATGCAGCTATCTGGTTTGTAAACTGGGAGAACAGCAAAGGACCAAGAATGGATCCTTGAGGGACACCTATGGATACTGGTAATAGGGAGGACAATTGGTCATGCCATAGCACTGCTTGCTGGTGGCCTGATAGGTAGTTACTAAACCATGATATAGTGGAAGAGTTTGTGTTAAGGGTAGCTAGTGTTTTGAGAAGCATGCTATAATTTACCATGTCGAAGGCTTTAGATAAGTCTAGGAATATAGAGGATACCAATAGTCTCTTGTTTCTATGGTGATTGACTATGTTGGTAAATGAGAGTAGTGCTGTGGTGGTGCTATGGGAAGGCCTAAAGCCATGCTGAGAATGAGATAGTAGGTTATTTTTCAGGAGGTACTGCATTAGTTGAGAGTGAACTATTCTCCCTAATATTTTTGATAAAGGTGATAGAATTGCTATTGGGCGGTAGTTCCTGAGCTCTAGGGATATACCTCCTTTGTGGAGTGGAATAATATGTGATATTTTCCACAAGGTGGGTACTGTGCATTCACATATTGACCTATTTATGAGAATGGATATGGGATAGGCTATGGCCTCAGCTGTTATCTGAAGGAAGTCAGCTGGAAGTTTGTCTGCTGCTAGTGTGGTTGGTTTAATTTTTTCAGGAGTTTAGTAATAGTTTTAGTAGACACTGGGTGCAGGGAAAAGCTATAGGAGTAGTTTTGTTCATTGAGGTGGGTATGGGTGAGTTTTGGTATGGGGTCGCTAGTACAATTTTGGGTGTTGGCTAGGGTTTGGATTGTGGTCGGTAAATAATTTGTTGAATTATGTGGGGGTGTTATCATGGTTATTTGGTAATACAGGGGTAGGGGTGGTAGATCTTCCATATAATAAACTATTTATTGTGGCTCAGAATTTTTGAGGGTCGTGAGCAAATTTTTCTTGCATGGTTTTATAGTAATTAGCTTTATCTAGTTTAATCTGTTTTTAGGCTTTGTTGCAGAGTTCTAAATAGCTTTGTTTCAAGGAAGTGGTTTTGTATTTATGAAATTGTAACCAGGCTTTGTCCCTATCTTTCATTATAGTTTTTGTCTCTTTTTTTTAGCAAAGGGGCATAATTAGTTTTGACTCTAATGGTTCTGGGTGGTGTATGTTCATTTAGGATTTTAAGGAAAGTTGAGTTAAAGTATTGCACAGATTCATCTAGAGGTAGGTGAGTTAGGGGAGTCCATTTACAGAATTTTAGTGCATTGATTAGGTCATTAGCTTTGGGTGGCCACGGTGGTGCAGTGGTTCGAATTGCCACTTCACAGCAAGAGGTTCTCTGGTTTGATTCTTGGCTGGGGTGCCTTCTGTGCTGAGTCTGCATGTCCTCCCTGTGGTCGCATGGGTTTCCTCTGGGTGCTCCGGTTTCCTCCCACATCCCAAAGACATGCTGTAGGTGGATTGGACACTCTAAATTGGCCCTAGGAGTGAGTGCATGCATGTGTGTGCATTCTGTGGAAGGTTGGGTGCCAGGCTTGCAACCTGACACCATAAAACTTCACTGCCAATCATGATTGGACAGGTGATCCGCTATGGCAACCCCTAACCAGGAAAAAGCCGAAAGAAGAAGATTAGGTCATTACATTTGAAGTTCTTTTTGTTCCATACTACCCTTGGAGTGGGGTGAGTGGTGTGGGGGGATCTGTTCCTAATAAGACAGGTTGCTTGATGGTCACTCAGACTGTCTGGGAGACAGCCTGACTGTTGTATGAGATTGGGGTCTGATAGCAATATCTAGTCTAAAATGGACTGTCATTTGGATGTGTTGTCAATTCTAGTGGGTGTAGATATAATTTGGATAAACCCATGTTGATTGATATGGGTGGAGGGGTTGTGACTGGAGCAGTCAGCCCAGTCAATATTAAAGTCTCCTAGTAGTATGGTTTCCTGTGGAAGGGAGGTAGACATCCAATATAGCATGCTTTCCAGTGTAGTAATATTATTGCCTGGTGGGATATAGCCACCTGCAATAATTATGTCTTTTCTGGAGTTTAGTTTTAGTTTAGCAAATATTAGTTCTATATCTTTGATTTCTTGGGAGTTGCACTCAAATTGTTCTATAGTGAGATGATTTTGGAAAACTGAGGCTACGCCCCCTCCTTTTTTCCCTGTTCTGTCATTATGTATAATATTATATCCAGGTGGAGTAATCTCATTATTGTGATGTTCTGGCTTAAGCCAAGTTTCAGTTAACACAGCTATCTTCAGTTTGTATAAGGCTAGCAGGGTATGTAGGTCCTGAATTTTGTTAAGAATACTTCTTACATTTATGTTTAAGAGGAGGAGAGAAGAGGTAGGTCTCAGGTATAGAGCATTTGTCTGATTTAAGTTAGTTGTGCTTGATTAGCTGAGACCTGGATTAGTGTGTATATTTCCACAGCAGAAGAGTTTTTGGAGTAGGTGTAGGCAAGTTTATTAAGTTTGTCTAGTATTCTGGTTTGTTTTTGGGAGGAGTGAGAGTTAGTTTTATTTGTTGGTTTATTATAAGAGTATGAAAAAGGTTGGGAGGAGGTGAGGTTGGATGGTGATATAGGGAAATTTCTTAGTTTTATGGAATTGGCTTTGGATTCTGTTTGCCATTGTATTGTGGTGCTCTTATAAAGTTCCATGTGGTAGGAGGATAGAGAGCAGAAGTAGAGATAATGTAGTTAGTAAGTATATTACTAATTTTAGAGGTTGGGTATGCTGTGGGGAGTGCATCTTATAAGTTAAGGTAGAGTGGGGTATGTATAGGAGTAGAAAGTACAGCCATGTAGGTGTAGTATCTATAGCTGTTGAGGTTGGGAGTTGTTAAAGGGTGTAGTGTTCAGGGTGTGGTGAAGTGTTTTGTATTGGGGATGATGGGTTTTAAATGATTAGGTGGTTGGGAGTGTTAATTAGTAGAGGGTGTGGGTTGCAACTATAAGTTTGAGTGATATGGGGTGGATGGGAATGGGGGTAGGGTAGGGGAGCGGAATGAGTGGATTGGGGCCCACAGTCTATAGAAGTAGCAGTTGTCAAGTAATCCAATCAGTGGGAATAGTTGGAAAATGCAATATAAGAGAAGATTAAGCCTTAGGTTTACTGGGTTACTGTTGTATATTGGTCTACTTTCTTTCTTTAGCACAAATCTATGGGGTGGGATTGGGTAGTAACTAAGCTAGGGGCTAGGCTAGAGAGGTGAGTATGGAGAGTATTGCAGGGAAAGGGGAGGCACTGGGTCTGGAGTTGCTAGTTGAGAAACTGTGTGAGTGAAAGAAGTCAGTCACAGGCCAGATGACAGAAATAGGTAGAGGTCTGATGGGCAGTTACAAAATGAGATAGGTGAGAAAGGGAAAGAGGTAGCAGAAAAAGAGAGGCTAGGTATGAGGGTAGGTAGGGAGGAGACAAGCTTAATGGCCTGAGAGAACCAAGGTAGCAGGGCGAGGGGGACACAGTGATGTTCTGTAGGTGATCAGGAGCAATAATTTAAAGAGGCCCAAAGAAGGTCAATAAGGACAGGTTTACATATGTTTGCAATATCACATACATTATTTAATAACTGCACTGTTGCTGGAGATGAATTCCTCTGATGAAGCAGCACTCTCAAAGGGAGTGGGTGGTCTTTAGTTTTTGCTGGGGTTAGAAAAAGCTTAACTTAGGTGTCAGGGACCTTTAAAACAAAGATAGAGAAGAGGATAAAGATGAGATAAATAACAGCAGTGTTGGCTAGAGTAAGTCAGTAGAGCAGAGGAGGGAAGATAAGGACCAAGAAGACAGAGTTACCTATGATAAGACAGAAGTAAAGTTAATTGAAGGGTGAGGGAGTGGAGGGATAACTCAGAGTAAAGGGTGCAGTAACGTAAGAATGAGAAAAGGCAGAGAGAATGAGGAGAGTAGGAGGGAACCATTGTCTAAGAAAAGAACAGTATGGAGAGAAACAGGAGGTAGAGAGAGAGAGAGTCAGAGTAGTTGAGACTGACCATTGGTAAAGGAGATGAGCAGCTGGAGTAATGCTATAAATGCAGTTAACAACACACTCAGCTTCTTATTAATACAGGCTCAGTTTAGGCAATCTGTTTCCAAATGATAATTGTATGCACACTAGGAGCAACTGGCTCTGTTAGTTTGTCTAATGCTAGGCACATTTTAACAAAGTGAAATCCATGACCTGGCATTGCTACAGAGAACAGTCTAGTCACAGCTGGGTAGTACGGTGTAGCGACTAGCAAATTGTTAAATTAAATAAAATAAAAGAAGTTAGGAATACAGTTAATGTTCATCAGCAGCTAAATAATGGCCCCACCACTACAGCTAACATCAATCAGCAGCTAGGTATTAACTCTACAAGTACAGTCAGACTACTTAGGGGTATTGGGCCTGCTAGTGCTGAGTAAAACATATAAGTAACACTAAGCCATGCAAGTTTTGTCATATAACAATATACACGATTATATTCCTTGCATGCAAAGTAAAAAGATATCCTTGCAGCAGTCGTCGACTAAGATTTTGACATAGGCATCACAATTAAGTTTGAGTGTGTAATTATTAGCCTGACAATGCTGAAAATAGTGATATAGACAACTACGATTAAGCATATAACAAATAGCAATAGTCAGTGGCTAAATGTTGCAGAGCAGTTTAAAAACACTTTACAAGATGTTTGGCATTGAAAATGCCACCAATTTAGTAAAACGCTATCGCATACATCTTATCGGTGCATTATAGTGGAGATACACATAGCCAGATCCTTTCCAGCAGTTAAATGTTAGGAAAGTTCCAAAATAGGGTAAAGCTTGTTGAAATAGATATAGCACTCTGGAGGTCTGGAGTTGCTAGTTGAGAAACTGTGTGAGTGAAAGAAATCAGTCACAGGCCAGATGACAGAAATAGGTAGAGCTTTGAGGGGCGGTTACAAAAGGAGATAGGTGAGAAAAGGAAAGAGGTTGCAGAGAGAGAGGCTAGGTATGAGGGTAGGTAGGGAGCAGACCAACTTAATGGCTTGAGAGAACCAAGGTAGCGGGGTGAGGGAGACACAGTGATGTTCTGTAGCTGATCAGGAGCAATCATTTAAAGAGGCCCAAAGAAGGTCAATAAGGACAGGGTTACATATGTTTGCAATATCACATACATTATTCAATATCTGCACTGTTGCTGGAGATGAATTCCTCTGATGAAGCAGCACTCTTAAAGGGAGTGGGTGGTCTTCAGTTTTTGCTGGGGTTAGACAAAGCTTAATTTTGATGTCAGGGACATTATTCAATAACTGCACTGTTGCTGGAGATGAATTCCTCTGATGAAGCAACACTCTTAAAGGGAGTGGATGGTCTTCAGTTTTTGCTGGGGTTAGACAAAGCTTAATTTAGGTGTTAGGGACATTATTCAGTAACTGCACTGTTGCTGGAAATGAATTCCTCTGAAGAAGCAGCACTCTTAAAGGGAGTGGGTGGTCTTCAGTTTTTGCTGGGGTTAGACAAAGCTTAATTTAGGTGTCAGGGACCTGGCCAGCTTGTTACACCACCATGTTGGGGTTGAGAGGATGGAGCAGAGATGGCACAGAAACCTAAGTTTGAAATATATGCTTTTCAAATCAAATGCAACACTATTCCATTTCTCTTACCTCTTAATTTGTAAAGAAATTCATAAACTCTTATTTCAGTTCCTAATATCAGCACTTGGAGGGTTAAATTCTGATGAGAAAACTGCATAGACTGTTTATAAGACAAGCACCTGTACTGTCAAATTTTCTGTAAGCAGAGTCCCCAGTCAGGAAATTAAATATTTTATTTATCTTCTTGGCACCAGAGCAGGATGTTCAGTGGCCTTGCTTCAAATAAATAAAAATTACATCAAGCCAGCAGTGAACATCCAGGCCTGCAGTACCAGATGTCAAATCAGTTTGATGGTAAATCAAACCAATAAGCTACTGAACTTCAGAAAATCTTGTATAGAGAGGTTAATCTGATATCAGACAGACTGTGTCTCTTTGTAGTGATTTTAATGTGATAGCTTGTAAAGAATAAAGTCAAATAAACATATTTCTAAAGTGATATTACATAAGTGGCATCTGGTACATTTTGTAATGTCTGAGAGACTCCCGCTAAGACTATTTTTTCAGTCTAGCAAGAGCCAGCTGAATATTTTCCCACTATGTGGTGATATATATATATATTTTTTGTGTGTAGCAATATTTTGGTTCTGCAGAAAAAAAATGGAGCTCTGTAAATGAATAGTGAATATTGATGCAGATCCCAAAATGAAGCAACATTTCTGCTTGGCCAGATTCACAATGCCGTGTTTTCTATGCAGTAGAAGCAGTATAAATGGCACATTGTTTATTTATTTATTTGAAAACACACACTGCTTATCTTACATTTTCTAAGGCATTCAGCAGTGTTCCACTTAACGTAATAACTCACAAAGTGACTAATTAAAACATTAAATGTCATGGCAAACAAAATGTAATGGGTAAAACACTGATTTAGCAACAGAATAAAGATCAGTGAGGGTGGGAGAGGTTATCTATCTCAGTGGAGATTACCAGTGATGTACCAAAATGCTCTGTAATGGGAACATTTCTTTTTGGAGTAGGTTTTTTCATACATTAAAGTATAAAATGGTTCTAGACAAGGGAACATGCTCATTATTTATAAAATGAATGCCATTATTACTTCCACAAAAGATACTGACGTTTTCCAAGATGAGCTACAAATATATACGTGCTCTAGTAGTAATGACCTTACCTTTAATGTCAGTAAAAGTGACATCACGAGTCTTGCAAAAAGGCATAAGTTATGACTACAAAAT